>NC_038243.2:36298877-36311667 GCF_000004515.6 Glycine max | reverse complement strand
AAAAAAGAGGTATCTGGGCCAAATTTTTTGTAGACGGCAGTCAGCTTCTTGCCTGCGGTGACTCTAGAGGCTCCCCTAGGCATAATGGTTGCAATATGACTAAGGCAGGATTGTTAGGCAGTAACGAAAGGTCCATTTCTTATGTGCACTTTGTCGCAAGTTATGTTAATGCAATGGTTCTGATTGAAGGATTTATGTTATTGCTTGTGACCAAAGGACTTGCTTTCAGCTCATATTAATTAAATGATAAGCTTAAATTTGGACTGAATTGGTATGGTATAATGATGGAGTATGATACGAAGCGATATTTTTACTAAAATAAAGCAACTATACAAATTATTTACCGAAATTAGGATCCTTTGAATCTATTTACCAATATACATCAGATAGCAAAGTAGCAACATACCCAGATGCCAAAATTGCCTTTTCATGAAAACAGCAAGTGTCTTTAATGGCCAATTCAATGACCATATACAAATTCAACTAGCTTGAAAGTTGCAAAGGAAAAAATTGAATCAAACCAAGATGAATGAACATTGAGCTCTGTATGATCTTAAACATACAAGCAGTGAAAAGTGAAAAGATTTCTTAAAAATAAACAAAACTTTAAGCCTGAGTCTATGAACCTTGAAATATGGGAACTAGGAAGGTAATGCCGGGTTTGATTTCTATAAGTTTTGGTCAATCCTCACAGATTTCTCCGTGGTGATCTGGCCCTGCACTGTTACTTTCTGGTGATTCAAATACCATTGGGTTCCTCCTTTTGCTGTCCCAGAATGAAACAGAGCTTGAAACTCGCTCAAATCTATCTTTTTTTCCCATATGTAGATCATAGTAATCTATCATCTGTATTTTTTATCTTATTGGTTCCCTTTGTGACATGGGTTTGAGACTTTGAGTTTCTTATGATAGCAGCAGAATCATGTAGAGCTTTGAACCTAACAGTGTTACCTTACTGTAAATATATGCAGAGTTTGTGTGGTCATACTAGTTCAGTAGAATCAGTGACTTTTGACTCTGCAGAAGTGTTGGTTCTTTCTGGAGCATCGTCAGGGGTAATAAAGCTTTGGGATTTGGAAGAAGCAAAGAGTAAGTTAATTAGTATATTCTGAAAGCATGGACTGTATAATGTATAATGATGTTATTTATAGGGCATCAAAATTTTATGCTTGAGAAGAAGTGCAAACTTGCTGATCATAAACAGGCAATTATTTGATTTAAGAATTGAGTTAGTGTGTGTTTGGATACAGTGAATAACCGATTTTGGGGCCAAAAAACCATGGTACCACCGTGAATTTTGAGAAGCAATTATGTGTTAATGTGGCTCTACCGTGGGGTTGGCCACGAATTTTTTTCGCTGCACTGCCACTCCAAACACACACTTACACTATCTACTTTGCATGCATGGGATTATAAAGGCGTCTAGGAGAACTATTATTAGTCCATATTAAGCTTTTTGAATTGTTAGGTGAAATGTAAGGTTCATGCATTTTCCAATTTATCAATACACCACTAATATGTGTGCAATTGTTCTTCAAGTGTAGTGGTTCGCACTCTTACCGGACACAAATCTAATTGCACTGCTGTTGAGTTTCATCCATTTGGTGAGTTTTTTGCATCTGGCTCCTCGGACACTAATCTAAATATTTGGGATATCCGAAAAAAAGGATGCATTCAAACATACAAGGGTCATAGCCAGGGCATCAGTACTATCAAATTCAGTCCAGATGGCCGTTGGGTTGTTTCTGGTGGATTTGATAATGTTGTGAAGGTAATAGCATGGAGTTTGTTGTGGCATAGCTTTTAACTAAATATAACTTTTACAATTGTTCTATAGATAAATTATAGATCTAACTTACCATCGTACAGGTCTGGGATCTAACAGGTGGAAAGCTCTTGCATGACTTTAAGTTCCACAAAGGACACATTAGGTCCCTAGATTTTCATCCTCTTGAGTTTCTTATGGCTACAGGTGTGTTAGTGTACCTTAGAGCAGCTTGGAGTGGTAGATGCTCATGCATGTGCATTAAATTTGTTAAGCTCCCTGTTTCATAATTATAATGTTTCAAGTGCACAAAATGAGAATTTATGCATCAATGCTCTATAATCTATATAATATGCTACATCTGTCATCTGTGGAGGGACTAAGGAAATATTTGAACATCTTCAAATACTCAATCAGGGATTATCTAGAATGCATTCTGGTCTAGCCCCCATAATGCTTTGTGGGTGGTATTAAATCATGTTTTGCTAACAACCCAAAATGCATGCTTGGGTCCAGAGTTCATTTTTGGAAGAAAAAAAAGTTAAAAAAATATTTTTCCTAAAAGGCCATCTAGAAAAAAAAATCATTTTCAGTGTAATTATTAACTAATATGTATCTATTGAAGTTTGTATATTTACACAAAACATAAAGCATTGTTTCTATTTTAGTAATTTTACATCCAAAGGTAATTTACTATTCAAGCAATACTCGTTCTCACAAGATTACTTTAGGTTGAGCATTCTAAAATTCTAAAACATAAGACTAATCCTTCAAAAGGAAATTCTTTCTAAAATAATTCTTCCACACTGCATTCTACTGAAAACAGTTTAACATTTCTTATCGAAACATGCTTGTAGTCATCACAAATTCACAATCACTATTGGCAAGGATCTGGCTTTGCTGCCACCACTATTACCTTGCTTCCATCTTCACTATTGCTGAACCTATCATTATCATTTATCAATTGTCGTTATCACTGCTCCTGAACTTTTGTGAGGCTACATAAACATAATTGAGTTTGACATATATACGAAATTCATGTTCTCTTGTCTTGGTTCATTACTTCATTGAACCATGACTTGACCTTGAAGGATGTAAGCTGCTATTTTGACCAAAGCATTTATATTGAAAATATTTATTGAAGTTCATAAATTGTTATTCTTATTCAGCAAAAAAGTAAGAGTTCATAATTTGATTTGCAGGTTCAGCAGACAGAACAGTGAAATTTTGGGATTTAGAAACCTTTGAACTGATTGGATCTACCAGACATGAGGTATGTAAACTTGCTGAAGCTTTATTCTACTGTTTCAAAAGAATCAATTATACCCATTTATATAGCATAAATTCTGCTTCCAAATCTGCCTCTTATCAATTGAACTTTTGTTGTAATACATGTAAATCCGTTTTATACCACTACTATCTTTCTTTGAATCTCTTAGGTAAACCCTGCTTGACACTTTTTATTTTACCAGTTTTCCATCACATAGTTGTGGAAGGTTCTAAATGCAAAATGATTAGTTTAGTTGTGAGCTAGAACATTTCTGTAACTTTAAATTGCTAGTGTATCGTGCCCAGTTGCTAATCTTACAGATGCATAAAATGTTAATGTGTTTTCATGTTTTAAGTCATATACTATGATGCATCTTAGTTGCCATTTATTTTCCAAGATGCACATGCTCACAAAAATTTATATGAAATAGTAATTTTAATAAGTACAAATTACTTTGTATTAGGTATTGGGGGTACGCTCAATAGCTTTTCATCCTGATGGACGAACTCTATTTGCTGGACTTGAGGATAGCTTGAAGGTACAGATTGTTTGTTCCAATAATAAGATTATAATGATAAACAACTTAAGCAGGATAAAGATATCATATCTAATGCTCATTTATGGTAGGTGTATTCATGGGAACCTGTTATATGTCATGATGTTGTTGACATGGGATGGACAACGCTTGGCGACCTATGTATTCATGATGAGAAGCTTTTGGGTTGCTCGTTCTACAGTAATTCTGTTGGAGTATGGGTGTCAGATATTTCGGTAGGACTCACCCTCACTAGATTAGTTAATATATTTATTTCTCAATTTAAAACCTGATCTCTGTGTTAATTATATTTAGCTAAAAAGGTATGATTGTAGAATTACTACTTATATGGCTGCTATTATGTTAATTGCTAGTTTTAAATGCGAAGCCGCCATTTCTGTGGTGCTACATGTCAACAATGAATGTCATGACTACATGCCTTCCATATTAGTCTGTGAACAACAATAAACTAATTTTGAGATGCATTTCCTGTAAATATATTCTCTGTTAGCTAGCTTATCTTTCTGATTGTTATTTTTAATGCATCAGCTTATAGAGCCATATAGTGGTGGCTTGGAAACTGAGAAAAAAGAAAGCACAGAGCAGGAACTTGGTCTCCAGGGAAGACAAATGGAGAAAGTAGAAGCTAGTGTGGGACTGACTTTTGGGTTGTGCAGTATGTCTCCTGACAATGACTCAAAAGAGATAAAGAATATATATATAGACTGTAAGCCACGGACCTTTTCGTCTACCCTTGATGTTGGACATGGCTTTATTAAAATTCTTTACAAATTCAGCTTTCTAAATAAAATTTGTGCCATAAAGTATATCTGAGCTCATTAATAGGTAGGATGCTGCAATTGCATCAGTGGATTGTTTGGTGAAGAATCTGCAGACAATTTAATTTAACTGAATCAAACTGAAAATTTAATTTTATAAGGCCTTAAATGAAGTTCTTTAAAGTGAGTTTATCTCTAAAGTGAACAAGTAGGGCTATAATGCTATATCCACCATGGAATTTATTAATGTGCATCATAATCTTAACCCATGAAAATCTAAAGGCGGGTGCATCCCTGCCTACTCTCTTTAGAGGAGCTTTTTAGTAAGACTATACATTTTCCCATGTCAATATTTTTTTGTAATTCTTGAATACTGTCCCAATGATGTATTGAAGAACTTTTTTTTTTCTTTTTTGGCATATAAAGCTTCTGGAGGGAATCCCGATACCTTACTAAGATCCAGGTCTTACAATTCTCCAAAAGTAGATCTTCCTGAGGAATCCAAAGAAATGCTAAACTGGAGTCCTGCAACAAGAGCTCGAGAAAAACAAAATGAAGCACTTAGAAAGTCTTACATTGTGCCAAACGTTGTACATCGGGACATTCTCAATGGTAAGGACTCAGCAACCTTTTCGAAGACAAAAGCTGGGATGTTGCTTAAGCCAGTTCATGTTCAAGGAGCACCCACTGACATTTGATTTTGATGGGTTTTCATCAGATTTGGATTCCGGAACAGTTTGTGATACTATAAGCAAATCTGACAGTGCAAAAAATCCTACCTTCCAAATGAAGCTAGGATCCCAGAATGAAGTCAGAGAATCTGTTGAGGATAAACATCCTATCAAAAGTGTCACAGAGAAGCTTGAAAAAACTTTAACACCAGACAGATTTTCTGACCAAGAGAAATGTAAGTTTTTTTTTCTGCCAAATCCCTTTATGGGTCAAATGAAAGTCATTGCTGATTTCTGGATTTGGCTCCTCTAAAATGATTGGTTCAATTTCGAGAGAAGTATCACATCTCAAGTTATCAACAATTCTTGCAATTTCCTTTACTTTGACAAAAAATTAGCAAGCTGCCCCACCATTCTGTTCTCTATTCTTAGTTATAGCATGGGCTAAATTAGTGGCTGACATCATTGCCCTGAACTATATTTGGCTTCTTATTGGTTGAATAACTGCTTTTCATTTTGATCCCTTACCTATATACTTGAATAAGCCAGGTTCTAATCATATTATGTTTCTCATTCATTCATCATATCTAAAATATCATACATCCATCTTGCTTGACAATCTGTGGAGATTTTTACTGAACTTCTTCTATGTATGCTTCTTATTGTATCAGAAAAAAATATGCTTGTTATTTCCGACTTCAATCTCCTTAAAAAGTATTGAATAAACTGTTGGCCAACTCTCTTGAGTCTTGACAGATAAACTCTTATATAGATGTTTATAAATTGTGATTCTGACTTGTAGTTTATTGATATTTTAGTTCTACTTGTGTAAAAAGTTGGCATGCCATGTGCTTTAGGTCATTAATATGGGAAAATAAAATATTGTCATCCATGTTTAATATTTGATTATCTTTCAGGTAATCAATCCTCTCCTTACAGCAAAGAGATGAGTCCAGTTAAATATGTCAATGGAGGTTTGCCATAGCTCATCAATATTGTTTTATGGACCAAGAAAGCCCCTGGAAACTGAATATTTTAAATTCTGCTTTTGGCAGTTGCAGTTTTACAAGGAAGGACCCGTTCTTTGGTTGAGAGGTTTGAAAGAAGGGAAAGAACTCCCATCAATGAGGATCAAGCTAATGCAACCCCCACCACAATATTTGAAAATAAGGAAAAAAAATTCAAAGATCAAACTAATGCATCCCCCATCACCACCCCAACATCTGAGAAGGGGGAAAGAATTCTTGTCAATGAAGATCAAAACAATACGTCTGCAATTTCCAACACAACCAGTGAAACTGACACGTCTGCTAACTTCTTGGTAAAAATCTAGCTTGTAACAAGATATAGTTTTTTCAAGCTAGATTTTTTTTGGTCATGCTTCTATCACTTTTTTACAATTTGTTGCATTGGTCTAGTTGAACTTACTCAACTATATCTTGTTATATAATGTCAGAAAGTTGAACCTCAAGTTTTTGGAAGGGATTCAAACTCCGCAAATGATGGAGAGATAATTGAAGGTCTGATGCAAACTCATGATGTAACATTAAGTAATCTTCGTTCACGTTTGACAAAATTACAGGTATTTTAGCTAGTCAGATATTAATATCATTTGCTTTTAGACTAAGCCTGTGTTTAGAGTTGTAATCCCACTATGTATTAATTTTAGCCATAAAACTTATAACAGTGTTCGGCTATAACCTATATGCTGAGATGTAAAGGTGCATTTTTGTTTTAGTTTTCTTAACAGGGATATAGAAACTAGAAAGAAAGGATCCAGCTTCCCTAAAGGGAGCAATTCACTTTAGAAGGTAAAGTAATATCAGTCGTTGACAAGAAAATTAACAGTTGATGTTAAGTGCACATGCATAACCCATCATGGATATGTTGGAATAGCACCTATTAATTTTCTCATCAACGACTGAGATTACGTAATTTATCTATACTAACTTTAAAGAAGCCAAATCCAGAAAGAAAATGACAAAAGCTGAAACAATTTTGTTCCCCAATTGATTCTAAGTTGAATTTGCAGGTAGTGCGACATTTTTGGGAGCAGAATGATACTAAAAGTGCCATCAGTGCTTTGAGAAAATTGCCTGATCTATCTGTGCGTATTTTTTTTATTAAGTGGTCATGTGTCACTTGTTCACTCTTTATTTGTTCTGTATTAAATGCTTTAACTAGTTATTTATGGTTTTGTTATTTAATATATAGTCTTGAAGATAACTTCCTCTTGATGTAGGTTCAAGCTGATGTTATCAGTGTCCTTGTTGAGAAGATGGAGATTCTCACCTTAGATTTATTTTCTTGTTTACTTCCTGTGCTCACAGGTTTGTTGGATAGCAATATAGAAAGGTAATTCTTTATTAACATGGTGTTAGGAAAATTTATGCTGGAAGTTAAAGTATGTGAGACCTCATATTTGGCTTTATTTGTAGGCTGTGACCTCACAAAAGCAGTTTAAATTCTCATGCATGTTCCTACTGATGTTCTTGCATATTACTGAGGATTTGGTCTTTAACCAAGCCCAATGAAGTTGTGTGATCCATATAGCTGACCTCAGTGTGATTTGTGTTGTTCCTACTGATGGTGGCCTAAGGCCTTTGCAGAAAAATGACAAATTGGTTTTGGTAGACATTAATTCAGTTCTTACTGTGCAGACATGTGAAGGTGTCACTGGATATGCTGCTTAAGCTTGTGGCAGTTTTTGGTCCAACAGTACGTTCAACCATTTCAGCACCTCCCTCTGTTGGGGTTGATCTACATGCAGAGCAAAGGTACCCTCCATCTTCACCTAATGTGGCTTTCACTATCTCATAAAGTTATATGTTAATGATCCTAATTTATACAAAATCTTGAGAACAGGCGAGAATGCTCCAATCAGTGCTTTATGCAACTGCAAAAGATTCGGCTGATTCTTCCAATATTAATACGGTAATCATTGTAGTCTTTAGTGTTGCCAACAGATGCATTTTTAAGTCAATGTTGTAGACTGAAAACAAAAAAAAAAGTCCTTGCAATTATATATTATTATTCCGATGGTAAAAAGGTATGTTAAACAATTTGCATTGTCTTTTGGCAGATTATTTGTGTTTCTGTTTTATTTGCTTCTGATTTTATTGAGCATCAAATCCTCTCAGTGTTTTATTAAACCACTTAATCTTGTTGATTCTTAACCTGTTTCTTTGCATATCACCCTGACATTTATTTACATCTAGATACAGCAATCAAGAGTCACCGTTTCACTTTTCACCTGGTGCTTTTTGTTGCAGGAGGGGTGGCTTATTGGCCAAGTCTGCGCAAGAGCTGAATTTAGTTCTTCAACAACCCTAACTAAAGGTGAACTTCAGCCAACTCATGAATGAGTGACTTGGCTTAACCTGCTGTTTAGCAGGATTGTGCACAAAACATGAAGCCTTCATGTTTCCTTCCTTATTAGGAATAAGATTTTGTTTATCAATTTTATTTCCTTTCACATTTCTTTTGGATGATTTGCACTAGTGACGGTTGTCATCGGCTTTGTTTAATGGCAGATAATTATATCAAGTGGGATATGTGTGAGATTTCTGAGTGAATTATTTGACCTTGTGCTTAATTGCTTGAAGGTGGAAGGGAAGCAGTCATCTAAGTATATTGGTCTTCTACTATTCCCAAGGCTTGTGTTCCTAACATTGAACTTGTGCTGGTCTTCAACTGTATTTTTTTTTTTAAAAAAAAAAGAAAACTCTTCATTCTACTTATTACAGCTACTGACCCCAGCATGTTTACTCAACTGGGGTTTGGTGCACCTTGGCAAGGCCGGGTGCCAAATGAGTAAATGTATTAGTCTGCTGTATTTAGCATCTGTGCAAAATTCCTTGTATATGCAATATTCAATGAAATGTACATTTTTTTGGGTCAAAGTACTCATGCTTCTTTTGTTAAAATAATTGGAATGATCAGAACTTACAAATATGATGTTCACCAAACATTTAGATCGTAGAATGCTCAATTTGAATACTAGGCAGATTAACATTGTCATACCAATATCAAAGCAAATTTGTATCAAGGGCGATGATACTTGTGTTGACTTTATCATTACAAGAGTTTGGTGAATAGGTTTTTTCTTTGTTTGGTGAACAGAGTTGTGAGTTGGTAAACATCATTTTTCCTTTTTACATTACAGCTACTTGAATAAGACCATCAAGCCATTATTTTGATAAAATAGTTTAGGCTAAATACTAATTTTGATCCTTGAAAGTGTCAAGCGTTGATAGTTTGGTCATTCAAAAATGAAAAATTTAAATTTAGTCCCTAAATATGTACAAAGTACAACAAATTGATCTTGTCAGTATCTCTCTTTCGTTAACTTTAATGTTTCTGCCTATGTGGCATGTGACCTCCCTAAGTGACAATCCATGTGTGCAAAAAGATGTTATATCATTAGTGATTATATTAGACTAATATGTTAATATGTTTATCATGGACTAAATTATCAGTGTTGAAAATTTTATTTCATTTTTTTTCACAGCACCCTCCCTCCTTAATATGCTGACAAATTAGTCTCTAGACATTACAATTTATTGTTAATTTGGTCCTTTAAAGATATAATTTACTGACAACTTAATACACGAAAGTTAAAGCACCTAATTTAACAACCTCTGACACAACACACATGCAAATTTAAATTACTACTATCAAATAGGAAGCTCAACTCTAGTTGCCATCAACCAAACCTATTTCAGAGATCTAAACATCTTCGTTTTATTTATGCATTGACCATAATCTTTTTTCATATGTTCATGTGTCTTAACATGAGTTAAACTTAAATGAATCCTTAACTTATTGACCAACTTTTATGCAATCCATTTCATAACAACTTGCTTGCTTTTGAAGACCCCCTACCATAACTATGCTCCTGGACAAAGGTTATAATTAGAAATCTTTTTGCAACTTTGATTCATGCACAATAAACTTTTGAATATAATATAAAATAAAACTACGATTCAATTTAAATATAATATCAAATTCAAACTACATCAATCTTTTGTGGTTTGGTTTGGTTTGATGTTTTTTTTAATCTATTATCATATTATTTTAAAAATAAATTTTAGTTTTCATTAAATTTGTTTAACATATTATTGTTGAAAATTATTATTTTTTTACTTCCATTTAGAACTATTGACAAATAATATTATCAATTCTTTTTGCAATAGTAAATTGTGTATCACTTGATATTTAACAATATTGGTACATCCTTTTTCAACAAATGAAAATATAATATGCACATTGATTATAAAGTAAAGCAAATGAATAAATTATTTAAAAGTTATTATTAATTGCCACAACAAAAATCACACATTAAAAGCTTATTATAGAAAGAAGTACACTATAAATCACATACTTTAATCATTAAAAACTTAAAACAATATTAGCTATATAATGCAAAACATACATTAAATAAAATAAATATAATTATAATATGTGGTTTGGTTCGATTTCGACAAGAGCCAAAAATTGAACCAAACTACAGAAAAAGTATATGATTTTTGAAGTTTTTATTTTTGTGGTTTTTTATTTAATCGATTTTTAATTTTTTGGGATCATTTTGACGATTTATGAATGATTTGATTTAGTTTAATTTTAACACCTTTAAAATCTCTCATTGACACCTCTTTTGTTTACAAAGTGCTCTATCTCTTATGTGATCATTTTTTTTCTACTTCATATCCTTGCCATGTAATATGGTGTAGTCTCTAACAACATAAATAAACATTCTAACAATGTCAACTTTCATCCTAACCTCCAAGTGCACATGTCCAAAATGGCTTTTTGCATTGTATTGAACTTCATATTTGATAGTTGTAATTTCAATTTGCATACATGCAAGTGTGTTATGTATAAGATTATTTAATTGGGTATTTTATTTTTCATGAATTAATTTGTCAATAAGTTGTATCTTTGAAGGACTAAAATGATAATAAATTATAATGTTCAAGGACTAATTTGTCAGCATATTTTTTAAGGAGAGAGGGAGGGTGTTGTAAAAAAAAATAACTTTCAATACTGCCAATTTAGTCCATGATAAATAAGGTCACATGTCATGTAGGCAAAAACATTAACATTAACGGGGAAAAAATAATATCGGAACTAATTTGTTACATTTTTTGCATATTCAAGGATTAAATTTAAATTTTTTATCTTTCAAGAATCAAACTATCAGAACTTGTCACTTTTAGGGATCAAAATGGGTATTTATCCAATAGTTTATGTGGGTGTGACTAAAGTCGTCTTTTTATTTCAATGTGTTAGTTCTATTTTAATAACTACAAAAATAGCATTACATATCAACTTTCTTTAAGGTTGTGTTTGCGAAACCATTTTATTGAATATAACAGACATTTTCTCAAAAGCAACAAAGGAAGTTACTTATACTTTCGTGCATATGAATCTATTTTCTCGGTTGAATGAGTTTCAAACAGATATCCAAACATGTATTAAGCTTTTAGCAACATGGGAAAGTGTATAACTATTATGGGTTAAGTTAACATAATTCTTGTTTTGAAAATTCTCATAAAGTCAAATTTTAGGTAAATTACTAATGCATTGTTTGAATGGGTGGAAAATGAAAAGAGGAAAATTATTGACACGGAGAAAAATAAAATAAGACAACTAAACCATTTCTCTTTTATGGATAACAGTTGAGAAATTTTTTTCATATAAGGTTCCACAATGTTTCAATATCTATTTTTTTTAAAAAAAAAAAAAAAACAAAGGCATGTCTATCTATTTTAAAGTTAAATAAGAGAATAAATACTTATTTTGGTCGGTAAAAGTGTGACAAATTGATCATTCAAATAATTTAATGACAAATTGCTCCATGAACTTTACAATTTAATATCAAATTACTTCTCAAAAAATATATTTTATTGTCAAATTGATCATTAAATATTACAATTTAATAACAAAATAATTTCACAAATTTAATATTACAATTTTATTGTCCAATTTGTTGCACTTTTTGCATATTAAAAGACTAAATTTAATTTTTTCATCTTCAAGGGATTGATGTGTCATCTCACCACTTCACACTTATGGACCGCAATAGATATTTTTCCTTAATAAAAATATTTTTGATAGATATTGAATTATTAAACCTAATTAAAATATGCATTTAAATAAATTTCTATCATCAATTTTTTTTATTAAAACGTACTCACAATAATAAAAAAAATCTATAAAAAACAAACAAACATACGGTTAGGTTTTGTATCATTGGCTATTGTATCTTCGGTCTTTTCTACTTTGCGACTTTGTTGGATAAGCATGAGAATGTAAAATTGTGAGAAAACTTATGATTTTTTGATTTAAAATTTTTATATATGTAAAAATAATATGTTTCATAAAAATTTATATACTTAAAAAAATATATTATTAGATCAAAATTAATTATAATAAGACCAAAAAAAATATTAGTAGATTTATGCTAATAATGTATTTTTTTTATATATAATTTTTTTGTTAAACCTATGATTTTTATTTACAATTTATATATGTAAATAAATTAATTATTAGATAAAAATTAATTATCACAAAATTTATTATGTATATTTACACATGCATTAAATAAACATTAGAAATTTAGTGATATATATAGCGGTATTAATAATTTTATAACATAATTGACCTATTAGTTCAATTGATTAAAGCGCCATGCTAATAATGAAAAAGTCACAAGTTCATGCATGCGTCATTAGTTTTAAATTAATTTGTAAAACATATTTTTGATTT
>NC_038243.2:36209367-36294906 GCF_000004515.6 Glycine max | reverse complement strand
AATTGCTTTGTCTTTAAATAAAATGTCATAAGTTCAACTCCTATCAAAATTTTTTTTAAGGACCAAAATTATTTATTATGAAAAAAATAAGATTAAATGTCTTGACTTAGAAATAGAACATGTAAAATCACATATTTTAATTTATAAGGTAACCAAAAATTACAATTTAATTAAATAATTATTATAAAAGTTAATAAATTTAAGATGATATATGATAATTTGTTATTAAATGATATCAATATTTTTTTTTGCTATAGATTATTCTCTTTCTCATTATAATTGTTGTTCTAAATTATTTTACACAAATCAATAAATGGATAAAAGAGAATAATAAATTTACAAATTTTAACCTTTTCATCATTAATTAATTTTGTTTTTGTTATTCATATCATTAATATGATAAGGGATACGAGAGAAAAAAGTAATTAATATTATATTCAAAAACTAAAATGATAATTATTTTGGAATATTTTTTTTTCTTCTTAGACCACGATTATTATGGGATGGAGATAAATGATAGTGTAAAAAAATTTTATGTTATTACTCCTTTAATAAAAATGTCTTATGTTTATAATGATCTTTGACGAAAATAATTATTTATAACTATTTTTCATAAAACTAATAAAAACAATAAATTATTTTTAAAATAAAATAAAAGAACACATTATTTAAAGCTTATTGGAAATGAAATCTTCATGATGTGGATGTCAAACAAAAGAAAACTTTCCAACAACTTTCAATTTTTTTAAAACTTTTATCCGTAAAAAAAAACTTTAAATTAGATTTTAAGCCTAAAAAATGATGAGAAATAATGACTTGTTTATGGTAAATAAATAAATTATGTCATTACGTTGACTTTAATAAAGTTAATATTTATGCACTATTATTATATAAAAAAATCATACAGTGAACTAATAAGAAATCATCATAAATATGATTTTTAAAATAATTATCATTAATGACAACAAATTTAATATAAAAGAATTGATGAATTTGCACAATAAATTAATAAAAAGTAATAAGAACTTTTAAAATAATTATTGAGAAATAATTACTTGCTTTTTTAATTAAATTTATAGTTATTTAAAATAAATAAGCCATTATTTTCTAAAAAATAATTTCACTAAAGTGTTATTTAATTATTTACGTAAAAATCTTATGAACATAAAAGTGTATAAATATCATTTACTCGTGTGCTACAACACGTGCAATGATAAAACAACCTACCCAACGTGATGATGCAAAATAAAAAGAGAGACAGAAACCAGACCACATGACCCTCAGTTGAGAAAAAAAAATGGACAAATGAAGAATAGTAGTATTTTTTTTGGGTATAGAAAAAAATAGTATTATTGTATTTTCTTACACATTTTCCTATTATTCTATGAAGAAATTATACAAAAAAAAATACTATATTTAACGTTTTAAAATATTAAGTGCCTACTCTAAAACAAAAAAGTATTAAATGCATTTAATAATATTGATCAAATAACTATAAATGCTCCTATATCATTTCACTCGGTTTGTATAGTAAAGTATTGAATGTATTTAATATTTTTAAGACATTCAATTCAGTACTTTTATTTTTTCTTTATAAGGAGATAGTAAAAAAAACATACTAATACTACGGAAATTCAAATTTGAGAATAAGAGAATTAACTTAAAAAAAAAGAAAATAAGAGAATTAAAAAGTAGATTTAGAATATGGAATAGTATTACCATAATTACACAGAAGACCAGAAATTTGTCCTTATTCAACCACGGAAATTCAAATTTTCGGACACCCACACTTTCCCAGTGGGCAAAAGCGCGCAATCGCGAAAGACAAAACCAATAAAGAATATATGAGGAAAAACCAAAAAGTAAAAAAGGGCAAAATGGTAATTTGGGTCAAAATTCCCCCAAAAAATATAAGACAGAGAGACGCAATAGTTTTGAGAAATTGAAAATACAAAAGCCTACACGACATTCCCGATTGTCGTCGTCCATTGTTGTTGTTGTAGTAGTATCATGATGTGTCCTTTCACTTTTTATATTTATTTTTTTCACATTTCCACCTTCTCTCAAATTTCCATCATCTCCTAACGTTTAATTATTGTTATTATTATTATTATTTATTTTGTTTTTGTTTTCACAAAACCAAAAATCAAAACCGCCACTCTCCTGAATTCTCCGCCGGAAAACCACCTCGTACCCGCTACATCGCGGAAAACCTCTTTCCTCGTTCCATTGCGTTGTGTCTGTTATTATTTTATTATTCTCCGTCGCCGTGGGGCTAGTCGGGCGGGGGAGTAGCGTTTTTTTGACGAGGGCGGTGTCTGCTAAAGTGAGCCGGGCGCGTAAGATTAGGGGGAACTGAAAATTATTATTATTAAACAAGGTGGTTGTTTTTTATTTTAATCTGGAGCGTACACGTTTACGGCGATGGTGACGTGGAGCACCTGGCAGGAGCTTCTCCTCGGTGGAGCGGTTTCCCGGCACGGAATCCGAGATTGGACCGTCATTGCCGCCGAACTCAAGACCCGAACCGTTTCACCATGCATTTTCACACCCGAGGTAATTATATTATATTAATTATTATTAAATTTTATTTATTTATCTATTATTGTCTCAAGAATAAACATTATATATTAGTAATTGACTTAATTAATTTTTTTTATGTTTGGAATATATGTTATTTTTATATTACTATTTAATATTTTTTTCAACACTTTAAAAAAAAAATAGTTTCATTTTAGTATTTATCATTAGTTGTTTTCGTGCAGTCAATTGTCATATCATCCCCTTCAGTGATGTGTTGCTAATTAACACTTTATCCTGTCATCACTTAAAGGAAGAGAATTAAAATAAAACTTATTTAATATATGACTTAAAAAACTTATTTAAATGATATAAAATTGATATTTTGTAATTTATGATCGATGTACACATGTATATCTCCTTAATTACATATATACATCTCACAATTTGATCTTGTTGGATTTTCTTTTAACTTTGTTCAAATATTAAATATTCGCATCTTCACTCATTAATTTTACCTTTAATATTATGTTATTAATCTAGTTGAGTTGATTAAACATGATAAATTGATAGGTGGATTATTGTAAATTTCAAATAGTATTTTTTTACTCCTACTAATGAAAAAATATCTTTTTAATTTAATGTATTTTTTATTTTGAATGAGGAATTATTTTAATAAAATAAATAAGATAAAGTTTCTTCAAGTTTATATAAAAGTAAATTACATATATGTTCATTAAATTATTTTAATTAATTTTTAATTTTTTTACAAGTTTACAAACATTTGATCATATAAAAATATGTAAGAAATGATTTATTCTTATTGACTTATAAGATTTACTTTTAAACATAACTTAAATTTACGATTACCATTTTTATTTTATTTTCAATAAAATAATAAAATTTATCATTTTATCTTAAATTAAATTATTTATTTTGATAAAACTCCTTATTATTATTTGTTAACTAAAAAAGTATTTTTTAGATTTGCTTAAATAAATTTTTCATACTTAAAAGATAGGTCATTTTCATATTACTACTTAAAAATTCAATTTTATCAAATATCTAATTGAAAAAATTATCCAATGATGACGTGATAAACGAAGTGTCGTATTTTCACGTCTATTCATTGACACGTCATAGGTAATGACGTGACAATAAAGTTTATGTGACAAGATGTGATGATGTGACACTCCGTCTGTAACATCATCACTTAACGGAAATCGTAAAAATGAAATGAAATTTATTTTTAAGTACTTGATTGAAAAAGTTCACTGTTAAGTATCTTAAAACGATTTATATTTCTGGTATAAAAAACTTAATTAAGTGTTAATAATTTAATTTTTTGTTCAACTTCTTTGTTACGGGTCATTATTATTGGCTGACTCATTGACTTATAATTTTTTTTTATTATAGTTACGGTGAAAATTCTGTTATAAATATATATAAAATAAAATGAATTTATTTAGTCACCCAGGTTTTAGACTAGACTTTTCACGGGTTCCACATCTTGTTTAATAAATTTAATTAATCTCTCTAATGATAAAAAAGGATCTTTCTTACTTACGCAAGAAATTAAAATAAGAAAATATTTATTATAAATATTGAAAGCGTTAAAAAACTAATGAATAATGTAATTTTGTGTATTTTATTAATTTTTTAGTTTCTTAACAAATACACTAAGAATATCAATTAACATTTACCTGGAAAAAAAAAAGTATATCAGAGAATGTGGTCGAAATGTTATGATTATATGCGAAACAACGATTGAGACGCCCAAAAAAACTGTGTTTGTGTGTTGGATTTTGCATCATCACTTGTATATGGTGATTGAGTTGGCGCAAACTCTATTGCTCAATTTAATCGGGTGATATTATAACTGGCATTAGCAATCAGCACCACATGACACATATAAATCCTAGTATATAAAGCATGCCCATGTTGGGTAAAATACTAAAATGTCCAAAGGGTTACGAAATTTTGGTTCAAGTATTAAAATAATGAAATGAGTCATTGAGGTGGCACAACTAGGAGTTGTGTTATTAGAGCGTGTGATATAGCTTTTCATTTTGCGTTGGTTAGAATCCTAAGTAATGTGAATTTTGGTTATTTGATGAAACATAAGCCAATGTTATTTGACAGAGGTATTTCTTTTTGCAGGTCTGTAAAGCCAAATATGTAGAGTTGCAACAGCAGTATCCTGGGGGTTGCACGTAAGTATAATTGTTTTTTTTTTCTCTCTTTCTCTTTCTCAATTTAAATTTTCGCAATCTGATAATACATCCATATCTAGCTTTAGACTTGATGAAATACACTCTGGAGACGGCATATAAGTTGTGTTATATCTCTCACTGTATTTTGGTAACGCGACATTTTCAGGTCTTGGTTTGAGGAGCTTAAGAAGAAAAGAGTGGCAGAGCTTAAGAAAGATTTGGAGCTATCCGAGGAAGTAATTGGGTTAGTTGTATGGTCATATTTATCTGTATGCTGAGATTTTGTAAGACAGCAAAGTGATGTTTTTGAAACACAACGAATGTCGAATTTTTCAAGTGTTTTGCTAACTGACATGTTAAAAAAATCTCATTGTTTAGCTTGCACATACTACACCCTACCGCCCCTAGGGCAGTGCAGTGGTGCAATTTTGACCACAAGAGCTAGTTAGTGTAGAAATCACTTTTCACAGTTCTGATTGCCAGCATTTTGGGTGTAGTTTATACTCAACAATATCTTTGTTTTCAGGTCCCTTGAGTCAAAGCTTGAAACCCTTCAGGCTGGGAGGGATGAGAAAAGAGATGATTGCCATGTTGACAATGGCTCGGCTGAACCAGAGTTACATGTTCCTTCTCAGAAATTGGATAGAGTCGACACTTCTGCAAAAGAGATGTCAAAGGATGGGTTATCTGCTGGGAGTTTCACACATGAAACCAAGACAAACTGGACTCATGAATGCCAGGTTCCGGCAACATCTTGTGAATATGTGAGGACCAAGCCTGAAGTTTCAGCGTCTACTGAACAGGAGAAAGTTTTAAATGTAGATAAGTCAACTCACACTGTATATGAAGGACAGGGAGGGTGTTTGAAAAAACCGAGAGGGAAGAGAAAGAGGAAGGATTGTGGCAGAAGTATTAATGAAGTAAGTGCAAGAGAAAGTGATTTTTCAGCTGATGTGTGTAAAGAAAGTTCTATCAGCAACTGTGGTGAGATTGTCAAATCTTCTGGTATGAATGAGGAGAATGCAAACTTGAAGAAGGCTGGAATTAAAGATTTGATGGAGGTCTTAGATTCTTTTTTGACAGTTCAAGGTGCTTCTGCCTTCTCTTATAAGCATGATAGCCAGGTATGTGTAACTTAGAGATCCCATTCTATTCTTCTATAGTTGGCTTTTAACTTTTCTCACCATGTAATGCTTTTGATGATAGGTCCACTAGTTTCTTAGATGCACATGCTCTTGATCTTAGAAGGCTATTTATAGACTAGTGGATTTGTGGTGTTCGTTATTCTTTAAGGTGCACTTGTTATGAAAAGAATAGGAGTGGGAGAGAGAGAAACATAAAATAATTATGTACTTAGAACATCTCCAATAGTGCACCTAAAGTTAAGGTTCCTAACTCATTTTAGTGGGTCCTATCTTGCCACATTAGATTTAAAAACTTTAAAATCTTTTTTCTCCAATGGTGCAATCATGTAAGAACATCAAATGAGTCTTACATATTATCTCAAAATGCTTTTTAATCATAAGAATCGGTTCTTATCGCTGAAAGTCATGTTAACTTCTTCCAATAGTGATCCCAAGTAAGAACTGATTCCAATAGTTATTCCTTTTGAAATTGTTTAGCAATAACAAATAGGATTTAATTTAAGCCTTGAGTTGAGACAAGGAATAAGCACTGATATACATTATGCACCACTTTTTTTTTTACAACAGAAGCGAGGAAAATACGAGCAATTGATCCGGCAGCACATGGACTTTGAGACCATAAAGTCAAGAATCTGCAACGGAACAATCAAGTCCGTGGTGGAACTTTTAAGAGACTTGCTACTACTGAGCAACAATGCTCTAGCATTCTACTCCAAGAACACTCGGGAATACAAAACTGCTCTACAACTTAGAGACCTTGTCATCAAAACATTGACAGAGAAACTGGAGTGTGCTAGCACATCACCTGTGTGTGATCCTTCTGCAAAAGTCAGAAGCACGTGTTTCAGCACATCGCCTATGCGTGATTCTTCAGTGAAAGTCAGAAGCATTTGTTCCACTTCGCTTGTGCATGATCCTTCAGTGCAAGTCAGAAGCATGCGCCCTGGTAATCGCAAGATTGTTGCAAAGGTAGCTGGTGGCAGCTGCTCTGCTGAAAGGGTCTCAGTTGGAGTTAAGAAAGCTAAAAAAGTGGATTCTCTACCAGCTGAAAGGGTCTCGGCTGCAGTTAAGAAAGCTAACAAAGTCGAATCTCCACCTTCAGTGGAATCCGTCAAGAAAGCTTTTGGTGGTAGAGCAAAAAAGGTTGGACGTGAAAGTGCAGGTAAGAGAAATGCAACACCAAGGAATGAAAGGAAAAGAAGGAGAGCAAAGTGAGGGTTTGGCCATCTTGAAGGGTCTCTGTACAAAGAAAACCCTTTTTTTGTTTGCAAATCAGAAGGATGAAGTTTCATGCAATCAGAAGGAGCTGCACCAGGGAAAGTAGTGGCTACTTCCAATATATGATATTAAGCAGTTCTAAAATTATGAATCAAAGCAAAAACAAGAAAAAGTTCTAAATTATAGTAACCAATCTAGACAAAATTTCAAACATTAGTAGGTACTTCTAGTAAATCTTTTGTAAGTTGTAAATGCGAATTTTGTTTTTAACAAAAGAGAAGTATACTAATTTAAATTCATAACTTCCTGTGAATTAGCATATTACAACAAACCGGGTCATTATTTTACTCCATGTTTGTGATTGTTTGTTTGTTTTTGTTTATTCTACCTTTGATCAATTTGGTATAAGGATTCAGTTTATTGAATATCGGACTTTGATTACCAAATTAATCATCCAATACTCGTGGCCAAGGAGAAGTGAATTATTGTAACAAGAGAAAAGAGGAAATTGATTTTTAGGGTTAAAGAGTACTTATATATTCTTACATTATTAGTCTAGTTGTATTATATATTAAAATATTAAATTAAGCAGGATATATTTTGATTTATTGAAAATTTTCTTTTGCGTCTAATTTAAAAGTTAATTTTAATGGAATATATTAATGTGCATATGACTTCTCATTACAAAAATATATTTGAAGATAAAATTACTATTGGTGTGACTTATGACTTAGATGTCCCAAGTTAATTTCTTCAGCTCATAGTCATATACTGTCGCTTTATACGACTTTTCTATCCTTGAAATTTTTTGAAAATTGTAGCAAGAAAAAGAAAGTAACCTGCAAGAGTTGGGTGGAGGCCCCCATCTCCATGATGCAAATTGAAGAGTTACCATGAGCCAATACCAATAAATTACTTTATCGAGTCTTAATTTGTTTAAATTTATTTACTGAAAAAAATTATTTTAATAAAATAAATAATTTTATGTTTTTAATGTATTTATCTAAATGATTTATGTTTTAAAAAATATTTTTTCTTATTTTAAAAAACAAATCCTATTTGTTTATTAAATAAGTATTTTTTTTAAACACTTATTTTAAAATTAAACAAATTGATCCTATAACTTCTCTTTATGCATGTCACTAACAACTATCAAGTTAACTCTTCCCTTTTGGGATTTGTTCTTTATTCACTATTGGTTTAGCAAAATATAGGCATGTCCAGGTTGTTGATAAGATTTGATATGTGGACTTTTTTTTTTGTCTTTTAAGTATATTTTATGTACTCAAAGTCAAATGCATAGTACATTCAATGATAATTAACTTTTTTTTTAAAGTCATGATAATTATTAACTTTTAAGATAGAAGATGGAAAGGAAAGATTAAAATAACCGGGTCTTATGCTTAATTTGATACAAGAAAGTAAAAAGTACAACTAGATCAATCACTTAAAGGGAATAAAGTGTTTTTTACCCTAATTTTAACATTTTTAGTATATATTTATAGATCATGCATCCATTAGTTTACCAGAGTTTTTCCACTTGATGTGAATATGGCACTTTCTCCTAAAAAAACATAAAAAAAAAAATTCTAACAACCACCTTTATAGTTTTATGTCTCAAGTCCAACATAAGTATCAGTGTTCCTCAAGAATCTTTATTTCATCTAGACACTTATTTTAGTATATATTCCCTTATGGATTAGTCCAACCAAACTGATTTATGAAGACACTTTATGGACTACGGTATGGAACTGGTACGTATGGTGCGCAGCTTTTTTGTACGTTATTCTCCTTGTCCTTTCTCAAGTAAAGTTTACCCTCACAGTCACAGATGCTAGAAACCATATTTCTCTCTTTGTACTCTTTGAAATGGTTTTCACAATTAAACTGGTGGAGAAAAGAAATTAATATAGTGATAAAGGAAGCATAGATGAAACTAAATTCACATGAAAAATTTCCCAAACTCAAACTCACATTCATAATTCATTGGCCCTATAACACATATTTTGATTTTATCACAAATATTACTTATATTAGTCAATATCTATGTTGTACCATGTATGCTTGTAGGTCTGAGCATGATTGGCTCTTGTAATTGGTGGGCAGGAAAACCCATAATATCAGAGTTTAAATTTCCATTTTTTGTTACAAAACAAAACGAAAAGAAAAAGAACTAGTGCTTTGAAATATTATGCTTAAGTTTGTGCCCGACTACTTTTTTGGGGGGACAATGCTCGACTACTTTCTAAAAATATTATAATATCATTTTTTATTCAATTAATTAATTGTCGTGATTTCCTATTTTAACTTTTTTTAAAATATTCTTACTTTTAAACCAATCATAATAAACCAATCATAAGAAACATTTTAATTTAACCTATTTGAGTTATCAATAAAGCATATAAGTCATCTCATTTCTAACAAGATTCAACAACATAGATGTTAGATGAGTGACTTCATTAAACATGTTGATGAAAATTTGATTTTTTGTTGTGTGTATGAAAAATACATTGTTAAGAGAAATAAAATCTATTTCCATTATCTTTACACTTGAAGGGTTAGTTTCATGATTTTCGACTAAAAATATATTATTTTCAACAAGAAAAAAATCTCAATGATCTCAATAATAAACTTTGAATCTAAGTGACTGATGTCCAAACTCTTATTAATTCTATCTGCTTATGTAACACTACTCAAAATAAAAATAATTAACTAAAATTTATTGCTTTATTTATTTATTTAGTTTTGTTTAGATTACATATATCTTTTATTAGAGATAATTTTCTTCAAAAAATTATTAATATATAATAAATTGAAATATATAATTGGGAGTTTTGTTCTTTTAATTGTATATTTCCAATATTTTTTTTCTTTCCTCTCACGTTAGTAGGTGTTTATTTTCTACATTAGCACACAACTAGATTCTAACGGTTTTTGTAAAAGAAATTACTAATAATTAAAAATAGTTTTATATTACAATTTAATTGTTGATTGCAAATACAAAATATAGTTTTTATATTTAAAGATGTTTATTTATTATAAATTTTAGTTATAATATACTACTTTAATCTTAAAAAAATACTACTATATATATATATATATATATATATATATATATATATATATATATATATATATATATAACATTTACCCTCAAATAATATTCTACGACTTGGGACTTCAAAGCTGAGTCATTGGCTTGATAATACTACTACTAGCTTAGAGAGTAGTCAAAGTTAATTAATTGAGTGTTTGGTTGACAAAATTTATTTTAAATAAATTGAATCTTATAAACTTGACTTTTTAGTTAAATGAATTTTAAAAGTATGATTTTATGATCAAATAGTTTTATATAATAACAAATGCTTATATTAATAAAATTTAGAGATATACTAACAACACATGTGATTAATTGAAATTTATTAAATTAAAAATTATAATATTAGAAGTAGGTTAGAAAGTAGTCTAAAATTGAATGCACAATTTACATACAATCATGTTAAATGATAGTCAGCTACAGTGAAATAAATTTAGTAATTTAAATTTGGATCATCCGACTCGACAATGTCACTACCGCCGCCACTTAACTCATGTAAGTTGGAATACTTAGATTAGTTCTTGACCAAACAGGAAAAGTCAAAATGAGACACCGCGGCGACGCAGAGCCACCGCCGCAACCCCAATCTTCACCGTCAAATTCCCTTCCTCATCGGAAGAAGAACCGCAAGCGCAGAGCCACCACTTCCGTTTCCTCCGAAACCAGCTACCCCAATGGCCCTGACCAGCTCAACACTCACATTCATCACGCTACTGTTGTGTGCCAGGACAAACCTAAACCGGAAGAGAGTAAATCCGCTGTCGCCGGCGAAGGTTTCCGTTTCGGTGAGCTAAGGCAGAGAAGCGTGAACGGTCGCGATAGTTTCGGAGAATCGGCGGTTACAGCCGTTGGTGACGGTTACGTGACGGAAGTTAGTTCGGTTGCAACGGCAACGTCAGAGAGGGTGGAATCGTTGGAGTTAAAGCGTGTCTTGGCAAATGATTCGATTCGTGAGTAGAATCTAGCTGGTCATAATTTTTCATAAATTTATTTGTCTACAATAACATTTTCTAATTTTAGATGTATTAATTATTTTTTTCTTTCTATTTTTACTTAATTATTCTATCTCCAAATATTAAGGAGAAACAATCAAGAGAGATAAAAAAGAGTAATTTTGAAATAAGAGTACAATTAATTGACAGATTTAATACAATTAACTAAATTACCTATTTTTCTTAAAGAACATGAATTAGTTGAAAATGTTATAATAATTAGGGAAGGAAGTACTATTTATGCCTCTTATCTCATTTATTTATTTCGTGTCTTTTGATTTACTTTTTATACTTGCAATAGCATGATGCTATGTGATTGGTCCAGCAGTGCTTTAAATATGATAGATTTTGAAACTGTTATGTTGATTCTTTCTTGATATTGAAGTAAGAGTTTAATTTCTCTGTAAAAAAAATACACTATTAACAAGTCAGAAATCATGTTGTCATGACTTTTAAAATCGTTATTATAAAAGTCTACAAATTTATCATACACAATAATTTGTTATTGAATGATAGTTGCATAGACCATTTGCTATTTAGGTAACAATTGATGTGAATGCATGTAATGTAGTGTGAGACTGAAAAATAAATGCTGCGGCCTGTTTTTCTTCTTATGTTTCATCTGTTCATTAAACGATGGTAGACCTGTAATTTGATTATACCCACAAGTTTGTTGCCTGCCTTTTAATTTGTGTCTTGTTTTGTTAAGGCATTTATGTTGTACAACTTGTTTTCAGCGAAGAGGTCACCTGTGTCGTACGTTTTGGAGAAGTTGTACCATGGAAATTCTGTGTGGAGCACAACAACTATTGGTGATGAAAAGGGACGAGAAAGAGTGTATGACACTATCTTCCGCTTGCCATGGAGATGTGAATTGGTATTTGGTATACTTTCCTTTAATTCATTGAAAAAGAAAAAAAATAATAAAAAGGAACTCTGTTTGCAGTTCACAATGTCATCTATGGGTATACTCCAGTCCAGTATTTAGATGCTGAATTTTCCTTCATAATTAACTGATCAGAATAAAATGTAGAAGTTTTAGGGAAGGGGTGTAACCTGAAACTGTCCACCTACTGCATGTTACTTATTTTATGGCTGTGTATTTCCGTTAAGACATTCTACATTTTGTGTCATGGTTTCTCAAACGTGGAATGCATTATTGCAGCTTATAGATGTTGGTTTCTTTGTCTGCTTCAATTCATTTCTGTCATTATTAACTATCATGCCCATGAGGATAGCGATGACCATTTGGAGGCTTCTGAAAACAAGGTTTGTCGTCTTTCTTCAATTTTCGTCTCTTATTTATACTACTTTAATTTATGTTAATTATGCTTGTGACTGAGGATTTAGATAATGGACTAATCCCGCAGTATCATTTTCATTGGTTCAGAGTTGTGAATTAATTAAGCTTTGTCCATCTAGTGCAATCTTTTTAGCATTCAGTTTCAGAAATCGTAAGTTTTTTAGGGAATGAGAACAGGGTGATTTTTTCTATCCATGTCACCCAGATTAAACAGTTGGTTTAACGAGACATTCTAAATGATATATGCCTGAATTTTTAATTATAATTGCATTGCCTTGGTCCAGTGTTTGCTGAAGAATTTGAAGCAATCTCCCATTTTATAGTGTTCATGTTCTGTTTTAAAATATGTGGTTGCTTTTCAGGATTTTCAGTTTTACACTCTGACCTTATAATGCTCATGGCAGGAAGTTCAAGAGGCCATCTACAATTGAGTTGTCAGATTTTGGCTGTTTTCTTATTATGGCTTGTGGAGTCATTGTTTTGCAGCAAATAGGTATAATGATAGTATGCTTCCATAACTTTATCTCATATATTTCCTTTTTACATTGATCACATTCAGTTCGTTACTTTGTTATAGTAAATTTGTTTTAAGCTCCCTGCTTTTAAATTTTTGTTGTCTTAGATATCAGCTTAATATATCATATGATCCGTGGTCAAGCAACAATCAAATTGTATGTGATCTACAATATGTTAGAGGTGAGCATAAATTAATCTTTGAACCTCGGTTTTAATTAGGTCTCCATACATGCCAAATTTCTGGACCTCTGTTTGTAAATCTAGATGAATATTCGAATTAGCTTTTATTGTTTGGAATTTTTTCCATGGTTAGTGAGCCATAACTTGTGTGACCACGAGGATATGCCATGATATGAAAGGGCGGAATTTTGCTCTGAGAATCGTGAAAGTATGAAAGTATGAATGGTATTTGAACAATTCATTTCTCTAATCACAACTACTCAAATTGTAAGCTTAGGAGTGAGAGGAGTCTTTTTTGGTCTTATGCTGATTGCATATAGGGTCATAACTATCTTGACTTCTGGACTGAAACTTATAGTGACTGGTCCATGAATCTTCTTGCAGATATTTGATAAATTATGTCAAAATTTTATTGGGGATGTATTGCCAATGTTATTTCATTCAGCAGAAGAACTTGCACGATGTCCCCCAGAAACAGAAAGTATGAAATTCTGGATATGGAGATTTATTTCTGACCAAGTTTTAGCTGTTGTTGCTTCAAATATCCTTTTTCTTTTGATTGATAATTTTTTTTACGGGTAATTATTTCATCTTATGAAGGCAAGGGATAAAACAAAAATGCTGGTTATTTTCCTTGACTAGTTGTACTTGTTCATTCTTTTATCTTATTAGTTCAGGCAATCACTTTATCAGCCTGTATTGTTTCTCACTACAATGCCCTGCCAGCTTTGCTTGTGTCAAATAATTTTGCTGAGATCAAAAGCTATGTGTTTAAGGGATATAGTAGGGATAATGTTCACAGTATGGTGTACTCTGGTGAGTTATCTTTCCTAGTTGTTTTTTCTTTGATTGCATTGTAAATCCCCCTTTTTTTTTTATTTTGTCTCATATTCTTTCATTATTTTCTTTGTCTCTTTATCTTATTGCTGACTAGCAGATTCCATAGAGAGATTCCACATCTCAGCATTTATCTTATTTGTTTTGGCTCAAAATATTCTGGAGGCAGAAGGACCCTGGTTTGGAAGCTTTATCAGTGTAAGATTATTTAAAAGGCTAAATTGCAAATTTTACCATCCAACATTCATTATTTCTCAAATTTTATCACCCAATTTTTCTTTTTGCGAATTTTACCATCAAACTTTTTAATTTTTGCACATTTTATCACCGTTGACATATCACCAAAAAAAATGTCAAAGAAAAAACAAAACAACATTGTTTTGTTACCAATGCAATGGTAAAATGTGCAAAAATCAAAAAGTTGGGTTGTAAAATTCATGAAATGATGAAAGCTGAATGGTAAAATTCCCAAAAAGAAAACTTAGGTGGTAGAATCTGCGAAATCATGAAAGTTGGGTGGTAAAATTTACAATTAAGCCTATTTAAAATTATAGCACCTGATATATATTGCATAAGTTTATCAGGTGGAAATAAATTTCCGTGCTTGGCTCAGTCTTGCCCCTAACACAGTTATATTCTGTGGTGCAGAACATCCTCTTGGTTTATCTATTTGAAATGGGTATTGATATTATCAAGCATTCATTCATCGCCAAATTCAACAACATTGCCCCCATTGCATATTCTGAGTTTCTTGAAGTCCTATGTAAACAGGTATTGTAGTTTGATTCTGTGTGGATGTTAGCTGTGCAATATGATTAGTAATTACTGCTTAAAAGAGCATAAATAGCTGGAACCACTTTGGTATAATACTATTCTAGTCGCTATTCAAAGCCTAAATTTTCAGGGGATTCATGTGAATCATACTCAAAAAATGTACCAACATCTTCCATACTTAATTGCAAATGCTTTTGAAATCATTAGCTGCAGCCTGCAGTATGTTTTGAAGAGAAAGGGGCTGTATGGACTCCTGTGTTCCTAATTTTCTGTTGGCTGGCATGGAAGAACCGAAATATACTTGAGTTCCTCTAAATTTTTTAAACTCCTCCCCCCACTTTCAAGCCACTATTTTTCTCAGGCTTCATTACCATATTATTTATCTGATGTGTTGATATAATTTAGAAAGCTTCTTGATGCTAAGTGGTTCTAATATTGAACGAACAGAAAGTTTAATTGGCTCTCATCAAACAAATTTTCTCAGACCAACTACTATGCTCCTCATCAAACAAGTTTAATTGAACTACTATGTCAACCCAATAAGCCCTCAAAACCTTTTACTTGAAAGATAATAATCTGAATGTTATTGTAATTCTCTCTTTCAAAGAGTGAATACAAGACTTTTTTATAAGCTGCCAGTGACCTAATTAAGGAAAGAAATAAAATGAAACAAAATCTGTACAAATAAAAAAAAATCAAATCTGTATTAATTACAGAATAAAATCTCTGCTAATTATGGAATGCATCACAACACTTTTTCTCCCCATTAATTATCGGTGCACGCATTTGCCTAACAATCCCTTAGTGAATTAATCGTGAAAATTGCTTGATTTGTAGCAGTTTCTCATATAGTGGAGTGTGTATAGGCATATATCTTTGTGACATAAAGAGAACAGTATTAGTCGGCATTTGAGAAAGCCTTCTAGTCACGTGTCAAGAATAAAGAAATTTTGGATCTTTAATTTGTTGTCTTACAATTTGCTGTGACTTTTTGTCTATTTTCTTTGATGGACATTTTAGAATATGACTGACTGCTGTTTTTGTTTTGTAGACTCTACATATGCAAACTGAGGGTGCAAAGAAAAAGTTGACTTTTGTCCCCCTTGCTCCAGCATGTGTGGTAAGCATGAATTTAGTGTCCTTTTTCTCCCTGCTTTACGGCTGCGTATTGGATGTCTGTTTATTTCTTTCCCCATTTTTCTTGTTCTTAGGTCATTCGAGTTCTGGCTCCAGTTTACGCTGCTAACCTTCCTTACAATCCCCTTCGGTGGAGGCTTTTTTGGATTCTGTTATTTTCAGCAATAACCTACATTATGCTCACAAGCCTCAAGGTTCTAATTGGCATGGTTCTACAGAAGCATGCCAGATGGTATGTTAATCGCTGTCAAAGGAGAAAGCAACATCTTCATGCTGATTAACTTATGGAACACAACTAAATTAAGCTGTCTGCTGTTATGGCCTTATGGGATTCCTATGCTTGTGCCTGAGAGTGCATGTGGAAAGAACATGTGATAAAGTATTGACTTGGACTCATTATCAGCGCTTGATACACACGAGAACAGCTTTAAGTTCAACGAATTGGTTTTTTAACTTGAAGGTAAGGTTGCATGGGCTCCTCCTTTGCAACTTTGTTGTTAGTAAATAATTTTCCAAAACACGAGCATTTAGCTATTGGCTGTGCATTATTGGCATCCTTGTAAGTTGTAACTTTCAGCACCAAGGAAGCACATACACTTATGCTCACGCGAGAGTTCTTTGAAGCGTAGGCAGTAGTAGTATTATGTAAAGGACTGAATTTTCTTTTGGCTTAAAGCTGTGCAGTTGAGGCTTATAAAAGATTGTGTATGTAACATTGCCTACATTTTCATTCGTCCTGTAAACTAAGCAAAGAATTTATATATTAATTTATGAAATTTAATTATAAATTGGTATAGTTAAAAAAATTCAATTATATAAAATGATATAAAATAAAATTTAAAATAACTATAAATTAAACATTTTTTTAAATTATAAATTTTTATAATTCAAAAAAATCAATAGCTCTTGACCAGTGATACATAAAAAAATAGTATTTATAAATTTAATTAAATAAAAATATTTTAGTGATTTATTACTTAATTTCATAAGTTATATTTCTATCAATTTTTATTTTTTATTTTTCAGTTAACTAACGGTTGGAAAGACAAAAATTATTTTTTTAAAATTATAAAGAATTAAAATTATAATTTACCCAATATTATTCTATTAGCACTTCGTCTCTATACATTTGCTCAATTAAACAATCTATTTCCCGAGTGCTTGCAAATTGCAACTTATTTTCTTTAAAGAAACAAAAAAAAAATGTAATCATATAGACCATGGATGAAATAACCAAGGAATGCATGGTCTGTGTATTACTCTTATATAATAATCGTCATGTTTTAGCTGTTACCATTCTCGAAATCACGGGGTATTGGTTTGGAGATGGACAAACATGTGGTTATTATAATAGGCACACATCCACATGTTCAAATTACAATTATACTAAGCACTATACTTCCGATGAGAATACCGTAGTTATTAACTGCAAGATAGTAAAAATTAAAAAGATTAAAAGGATAAAACAATAATATAAAAAAAGGCACAGCTGAGGATAATTTAGCAGCGACCGATAGATAGAGACAACTCAAGTATTTATTTTGCAAATTACTAGAACTAAACCTTCAATGTTGTGATCTTGTAATAAATGCAATTATTTCGGTTAAGATGGTCTAAATATGCTCCAAAATTAAATAATTAAAAAATTATGTAGGATAATCTTAGATATTTATATTATAAATTATAGTTTTTATTTTAAGTAATGAGATGTTAACATATGGATAAATAGTATCTAATGATTAGTGATTAGTATTAATTAAGGCTATATAAATGTATATCTATTTTAGGAAAATCAATTAATGAAGAAATGAATGAATTTTATATTATTTCTCTTTTATCTTCTTTATTGTTTATATTAGGTAAAAAATAAGAATACCCTAGTTTTAGCTTTGTAACAATTTCAGTGATGAAATTTAATAAACAATTAAGGTGCATAGAATAGAGAATACAGTAATTTAAAATTAACTGAATACTACTATTAATAAATATCAACTCCAGACAAGAGGCAAGAGTAGTGTGAGACTCAAACACTGAGTGATGGTTGGGACACTTGTTATGTTGTTCAGTGTCTGCTTGTTAAATTTAATTTAGTATAACTATTTCGATAAATTGATTTTAATCCATTAAATAAAATTTAGACGTGTCTAAACTAATCTATTTGATGTAGATTTTATATCAAGATGTGTGTTGTTATGAGATGATATAGCACAGGACATAATTAACACGACTACTGTCACACTCACTCGTTACAGTCTCATTGCTGCTCCAAAGATAAAAACATTGACCAAATGGGCATAGCATATTTAACACTGCACTGTATGCTGTGCATGGCGGTCCTGAGATAGTAATAGTGCATTGTTTTAGGCCCGAGGTAGTTCAGGATAGGTTTTCCTTTTACTTTTTTTTTAGTACAAAGACTTATGTTTCAGATGAGTAATACTATGATTTGGATTATTATTGAAAATTATGTTAAGAGGGCGATAAACGTGTTTTTGAAAAAGGAACTTTTTTGTATTTTTTATTCTTGACATATTTTTCAAAGGATGTAAACAGTATCTCATGCATTAAAAAAAAAATTAAATGACTAAATGTGACTATTAGTCCATTATATTTTACTGTTTTTTTATTTTTGTAAATTAAGTTTTAAAAGTTTCATTTTAGTTTTTTATATTTTTAAAATTTTTTTTTTATCTTTTATGTTTTAAAAGTTTTATTTTGTTACATTAAGTTTTAAAAGTTTTATTTTGATTTTTATATTTTTCAAAGTTTTATGTTGATCATTTATGTTTTGAAGATTTTATTTTAGTCATTTATTCTAATTTTTGTTAGCAAACGTTAGTGTATCGTTAATTTTAAATTTTGAAATAATAACCGCCAAGAATCGTTATTATCTTTTTAAAATGCATTCAATCACCTATTTTTATTATCTTTACTTTCTTATAAATTTTATAATCATCACAATATAAACAACGCAACCACCATCCATCAAATCTACAACCACTATCAACAAACAAATTAGAATTACAACATCTATTCATCAAATCTACAACCACTATCAACAAACAAATTAGAATTACAACATCTATTCACCAAACAACACCATCGCACTACCTCATAGTCATACTGTGGCCCTAACACTGGTATAGATAAAAAAAATTATAAGAAGCTTCAGATTTGACGTTGCATTAGTGATTTTGGGTCTTGCTTCAATTTTTAACCATATTATTTTAAATTAATTTTTTAAAAATTAATATAACACTAACGCTTATTAACGAAAATAAAAAAAAAACACCAAAATAAATCTTTTGAAAATATAAAGAATTAAAATGAAAATTTTGAAAACATAAAGAATTAAAATAAAACTTGTAAAATTTAATGTAACAAAATGAAATTTTTAAAAACACAAAAAATCAAAATAAAACTTTTATATCTTAACGTTCCAAAATGAAAAAACACTAAAATATAATGAATCAATGATATTTAATGAATTTAAATTTTGAGACTTACTTCATCTTCTTGACATATTCTTTATTTTTTAGAAGTTTAATTTAATCATTTTAAAATTTGACATAATCTAAGCCTATTTAAAAAGTTACGTTATAGTAAGATATTTTCAATGGACAAAAATATAATTTTTAAATAGATTAATGAAAATGATATTTTAATAGATTAACAAATATATAACTTGAAAATAGTGTAAGCAAAAAATTTCATAAATAATAATATTATTATTACATTATTGATATTTTAATAAAGTAGTCAATATTTATGTAAGTAAATATCAATTTATTGGAGAAGATATTGGAACAATAACGATTAAGGAAAGGATTATCAATATTTGCTCGTATTAAATAAATATGAAGAAATATTAGAGTGATAGCCATTTATGAAAAAATAAAAGAAAGTAGATAATGTGATTTGAACATGTAAAAAAAAATGTCATTAAAATACTAATAGAAAAAAAAATTGTATCATTTTTAATTTGTAAAAAAACAAACAATAAAAAGAAATTAGCCTTTAATTGATTCAATAATGTTGCCCGGTTATGTAATCCATGTAATCAAACTATGACAAATCTTTTGTTGTTATTATACTTGTCAATATGAAAATTTTAGAAAGAAATTAAATTATCTAAAATCTAATATTTTTAAGGCTTAAATATAATTTTGATTTTTTTATTTTTAAAAATTTACAATTTCGGTCTCCTAATTTAAATTAAAGACATTTATTCTTTATATTTTTAAAATATGTAATTTTAGTCTTTTATATTAAAATAGACATTTAATTCTTCAGTTGTCAAATCTTTCATTTTGGTTATTCCATTACAGTCGAAAGCCTTATTGGTAGGAAGTTAATCTAGTATGACCAAAATTTAGTGATAATATTTGTTTAATCTACCTTATAATTAACGTTAATATCTTAACAATCAAGACTTTGAATTTGATGGAATAAAATTTATAAAAATGAGATATTATATATTTCTATTTTATAAAATAAGATGATTAAATTTATAGATTTTTAAAAATAAATAAACTAAATGAATTTATTTTAAAATAAAAGATCAAAATTACATATTAAAAAAAAGAGAGAAGCAAGATTATATTTAACCCTATTTTAAACTGAATGAGCTTAGGTAAAATTAGATATAACACAAGTTATAGGCTTGCGGCGTGCATACAGAGACATCCACATAAACTAATGATTAGATATTTAGATTAGAAATAAGTATTTAGATTAGTTTTAAGTAAAATAATTAAATCCCCGTGACCCCAATTTGTTGGTTTCCCTCTCCTTTACACGACGTATTATAAATTTATAATCCCTGCACCACAGCCATTCACAATATTATAATATGATTTGGTTCTGCCTCCAAAATCCAATATGCACAGCAACTGGATCAATTGAAGGCGATGTTCTGAAAATTTAAGTATAAGAAGTTAAGAACTGAGCTTTCCTAATAGCAAAATTAACGATATTTGCTTCCACTTGTACGAATAGTTATTCAGACATTTAATTTTTTTTATTACTTCTTTTAGACACCAAGAAAACAAGATTTCATTCTCAACATATTTTATTTCATATATAATAAACAATTAAGATTTAAAATTCTGAATCATTTGATTAATGAACACGGTTATTAGTTTGTCAAACATTATATATGATGTTGGTATAAATTTGTTCTAAGGTACTTTACATATTTGTCATTCTTTAAAATTGTCAGTAGCAATAAATACATTTAATAATTCTATAATTTACCCATATTTTCTTTCATACAGCACTCAACGGTGAACACACAAATTGTTTGCTATTCTCTCTCTCTTTATAATGCGTTTTATTGTTTTTCAGAAACTCCTGAGAAGGCAAAAGGAAAGAAAAACAAAATTGCATTATGATGGCGCTTACTTTTAAATTCTTCATTGCTTTCATGTGTGGATAATGATATATCAGGAACACACTTCACTTCACAAGATGATGTGAGTGCATTTAAACCTTACGTTGACTACGTGTTAATTGACAATTGTGACTAAGATAAAGATCCAATATCATATATGATCTTAAGTGTCAATTTCCCCAGCTAGTCATCACTATTACTATATTATGCAAAAAAAAAAAGGAGGCATTAATAGCTTGAGAACTAGAAAAAGAAGCAGAGAAATAAATAAGAAAAGGAATCCCCTGTTTAATAGTCTCCTTTAGAAGAATAAGATGATCCTAAATTTTTTTTCTAATGATAAGCAAAGGGAAAATTTTCTACTTTGATAAATCAGATAGGACAATTTTATTGGTGAGCTGGGTTCTAATTAAATTTTAGTATCGGAGGTAACTTGACATTTAAATAAATAAAAATGAAAACACAAAATAAAAAAATGCTTATTCACATAAACATAAAAATAAATTATATGATGACAATAAAAATATTTATTGACATAAAATAATATAATTTAAGTGTTTTTTTACAAAAGATTATAGTTTACTTAATATTAAATGAATAAATTAAGATTTGAGTCCTTAAAGATGTGTGATGTTGTCATAATAGTCCTTAAATTAAATTAAGAAAATGTTAAATAAATTCTTGAAATTAAAACTACTATTATCTTAGTTTCTGACATGTAGAATTTACTATAATTATAACTCTTTAAGATTTATAATTTACTATTATTCAAGTTCCAAACAGAACTAACAGCAAAGACTAATAAATTTTAATTTTTAAAATTTTAACTACTATTATAGCAATGCTTCACAATCTCAGATACTAAAATAATAATTTTCTCGATATTAAATAAAAAGAAAGTGGTCCTCTGCATCGTCCAGGATTGAAATTGAATCGCAGACAATGAGAACCCTAAAACAAAGACCTTGACACAGACATAGTATTATAATCTTGTCTGTCTCTCATCATTTATGTAGAACACGACTGTTGATTCCTTGAATTCAGCATCCTATTGGCAAACTAGGGAAGAAATTAAGTTTTTTAATCATTATAAAAATAACTTTTAATTTTCTGAGATTTTTGAAATATCTTTATAAATTTTAATCTTTTAATCTATCATGAATCGGTCTGAAATTTAATCATATTCAAAATTTGTTGTCTTTTTTAAAAATATATTTTGTGAAAATTAAAATAATAAAAGTTTTATTTATGAAGCACAAATATATTGGTAGTGTTGGGACGTGACTTGCACGCAACTAACAAATTATCATCCTATGAGATTTGCGACAAACGCAGCAATCGGGTGGTGTCATGGTTGGAAATTGGTGCATGCAGTGTACATATTATATTATACTATAAACAACTTTAAACCTTCCCCAGATATTTACTAGTATTTTTAATAACATGTATTAAAATAATTATTGAGTATATTATATATATATCAACATATACTATAACAATATTAATTAGTCATTATTCGTAGTACTTCTACTAGGTGGCATCAATTCATTGAACAAAGGTTTTCTTGACAACACCTAACCCAACGGTGATAAACTTTTTAAGATTCGTGTTTTCTCTCTCTCTTTTCCATGGCAAATATTGCTTATGAATTTTGATGATTCAATCAATTGCGTCACTTGTCAATGCTATTGTATTAGTATTTTTTTTTAAAAGAAGTTATAAAATTGATTTGATGATAAAAAAAAGAAAATTTTAATTTTAATTTTTAATAAAAAAAAATTGATAATTAATAATTAATAAAAAATTAGTATTTTCTTAAGATATCAAAGCATGTGTCTCAACGAAGACAATGGACCACAGGTTAGTGCTCTGCAAAATTTTAAAAACTTAGGATTAGGATTAGGCTAACATAATTATCACAACCATTTGTTTTAAGATGTTCTTTGTCAGGAAAGTCTATTTATCAATCACACCTTTCCAGATTGTTTGAATTTCTATGCTCAAACTTTCCAAGCAATGGAGATTTTTATTAGTATTATGCTTAATCAAATAAGTAAAATTATTCTTCATCTTATTATTTTTTTTTCCGTGTAAGGATTGATACGCACATGCTATGCTATTACATGTGTAATATAAAAAGAATACACAAATTTTCTTATTGAGAAATACTAGTAATTAATTTGTTAGTTTGATTAGTGAAAGAGATTTCAGATATCTATCCGTCTCTTTCTTCTTCATTTATCATCGAGTGAGTCTTATAACTCTTTTACTAATATAAAGTTTAAATGTCTTTCTCTTAAAATAATTAAATAGTTTTAGAACTTTACTCTCAGTTGTAATTATTTTAATTTGTATACTGTTTTACATTTAATCGAATAGTAACAGCATATATTCCTCGTTTAACGCTGAAAAAAGAACTATTTATTAAAATCTACCCTCCACTGTCACATAATAAATTTGAATTCCTATTTTTAAAGGAGAATATTTGTATGAGCCTTTTTTTACCCATTAAGTCAAATATTTAATTTTACTTTTTATTTCAAATCATATTTCTTATTTTTTAGTTTAATTCAAATATTAAATATTAATTTTTGAATCTCTGAAACTTTTTGTTGACTTTGAAACTTGATACATTACATCAAGTTAAAGATTTTTTTTAATATTATTGTAATTTTAATCAATACTATTTTCTTTTGTGATATTATTCCAATAAACATGATGTGTCTTAATTCAATGATTTATTTATATAATTCTTTCTTTAATTTTTAAAGTTTTTCTCTTTTTGACTTTTTAAAATACAACAAAATAGAACATTCATTTTAATGATAATATATATTTTTAATTTTTTATTTATAAATTTGACTTAAATTTAAAAATACTCATATGGGAAACTTACTAGTTACTCCAATTTACCTCCTATATTAGGAGGGTTATATGCTTAATTTTTAAACAATAATTCTCTAAACTAGGGAAAATTATAAATAAATAAAAAATAAAGGAAAAAGTAATTGACAGAATCAATAATAAAACACAGACTCAATGCATTTAAGTGATAGAAACTCGTAATTCCATTTATTTGAATCATATAAATAGAAAAATAACTTAACAGTCAAACATTGTAACTGTAAAAAGTTTTATTAAACAATAAAAATTATAATTTTTAACGATAGTTTTTAAGGTAGTTATTATAAAAATTAATTTTTTTTACTAAACATGAAAATTTATAATTAGATAATATTATAATTTTTTTATATTATCAATGCATATATTATTTATAGAAAAAATTAAAAGATTCTTTCTTTAAATAACTCCATCCGAGTGAATTAATAATTGGCTTCAAGTAATTAATACAAATAAAAGTAATACTAGTACTAGTAATATCCAAAGAAGAGAAATGAAGGTGTGATGGGCACCATGACATAAAAACATGTCTTATTTTATTTGATACTTATTTATGATTTAATGATATAGTAGTATACTAATGTCCCTGTGACCTATGATTATGTAATTTGCTAATTTTTAAGGTTTCAGTTTCACATACTTAATTTCCTCAAAACCAAGGTTGCTACTTGCTAGCTAGCTTCTAATAATACCCCAAATGCGAAAGCCCCTAACCCCACGCATGCATATAATATTACTTTTCTTACTCTGTTCCAACGTGCCCTTTCTTCACTCTTCCCTCTTTCTCGCTCTCACCTTACACCTCTCTGTTTCCCTCTTCATTTCGATTCTTCTGCATCTGGGTATGTCCCGTGATCTTCAAAGTTTCTTCCTTTTCCACTTTTTCATGCATACTCTTTTTTTTTCCCAGGTTCTTCTTCACCCCCATTGCCTTTCCTGCCTCTGTTTTGTTCCTTTTCTCTACTGGGTCCCAGTGATTGATCCAGGGGAAGATCGTGAAATGTTAAACGAATTTTTGACTTTGTACTGTCTCGTGAAAATGATGTTTCGATTTGTGATGGCAATGAAATGAAGGTTTTTGCAGTTTTTTTTTATTTTTTATTTCGGGGTGGAAGTAAAGCTTTACTTTTCTTTTAGTTCTTTATGTGGCGATGATGAATCAAAGTCTGGAAGAGTTAGATCTAATTGAAACGCTTAAGGGGTTGTTTTCTCTGTTATTTTGCTTGAAGATGTTAAAGAATGAGTCAATTTTTTCTTTTCAGCAAAAATAGTATTTATCTTATTTTATTATAGTAATTGGACTTTGCTGAGAAGAAAGGAGTTTTGGTTTTCAGGTGTAGGCTAATGTTTTGGCCAGCTGTGGATTTCCCCCCCTTTATTCTTTCCGTTTTTCATGCGATCCGTGTGTCGGTTATATCCAATGCATGCAGCTCTGTTTTCGTGTTCCTTGGGGTGCTTATGTGTTGTATCATGTGATGCCAGTTTTGGAATTGCTTTGATATGTGCCTTTCGTTGCTGTTTTATGTGGACGTTTGAGTGGTTTTGAAAAGTGTGTGTGGATTAAGCAACTTGAGATCATTGCCAATACTCTAAGCATGTTTCTCAAATTCACATGTATTAGCTCTTTCTTGTCACACTGCTGCATGTGCATGAACATCTCACTACTCCCTTTGTTAGTCCTCAATTTCCTACACAAAAGTGAATGTAATTGTTTATGTGGCAGTTAGTTCTGTGCATTTTTTTCTCTGTTTTCGACCTTGGGGGTTGAGTTGGCCAGTGATTAAGCTCAAAAGTCAAAAGCAATCCTTTTCCCTTTACTCCTGTGTGTTTTGTAAGATGAAATGATTTCTGATACTTTCTGTTACAGCAAGCAGTTTGTGATGAAGATTGAGTAAGAGATTTATTTTTTCTATGAGGTCAATCAAATCATGGAGGTGGTCCACGAGAAAAAGGAGTTTCTTGCCTAATGGTTTGTCTTGTTTTCTTTGAAGTCGTTACTTTTGATGTTTCTAATGAGAATATCTTGTAAATAGATTTTTGTTAAACAGTTCTGTTTGTAACTTCACTCTTTCAATGTGGATTTTCTTGGAACAGGGAAAATCAAGTTTGAAGATGAAACAACTGCCTTTTATGGCGGTTGTTTGTATAGTAATGTTGTTTGTTGTGTATAGGACTCTAAAGTATCAAAGTTACCAAGAAGAGGTAAGAGATTGCTTGTCATAACTTTGGGCCACAAATGTTGATTAAATTTCTGTTCTGCATTTGGTTAGGGATCATTTACCGCTGCAGTGCTGCTTAATCCAGAGTAGTATAACAATGTCACTATTCTGGTTAGGAAATTTGTGAAGTGGTTTTCAAAAGCAACAAACGATCAAACTCTTTGTTGTCATTAAGTGATATTGAAAAAGTATATCAGCATAAAACCCTATAGCCTTGTTTGAAATTTTTTTGCAGCTCCTAGTATGGTGTACATTCAAAAGCCACTTTTTGTGGCAGGTGGCAGCTACATGGCTCGAGTTTTACCTTTCTTATAATGCACCAATTCATGACATTGTATTGTACTTCCTGTTCTAATTTGAAATTTACTTCTTTGTTTTCATTTGTTATTATCAGATAGACAAACAGTGGAATTTCAGGGAAGATGAAAAGGTATACTCTGATGCTAATCAGTTTCTTACTCTTTCTAAATTTAAGCTTTGGTGCATTTAGAACAAAAGCTTTGCGGGTAATCATGAATGATGGCTATGGCTGCAAAACTTTGATGCACCTGCCTACTTTACAATTTGCATTAATTTGATAATGTATCTTGGATGCCTATTCTTTTTCATGTGGGTGCTTTTGATGCCACTGTGCAGGCATCTTCTGAAACTTCTGGAAATCTGAAGGGCTTACCACGGGGTATAATACAAGCTACTTCAGATTTTGAGTTAAGGCCTTTATGGTCGCCAAGTAGTTTGAGGTCAAAGGTCAGCATCTTTGCAATTTTATTTATTTTACATTATCGTTCTATTTAAAGTTTAAACAGATAGATGTTGGCCAGATTGGTAAACTGTAATCGGCATGCCGTCAGTTATCAAAGCTGTTTCACCTGAGCTAGCTAATTTGTTGATTGCTTGGTGGTGATTATTTGATTGCAGGTTAGTGTTTACTCCAATCGCAACTTGCTGGCAGTTCCAGTTGGTATTAAACAAAAGCATAATGTAGATGCCATGGTGCAGAAGGTACTTTGATGATTCATCAGGTTATCAAAATTGTTTGAATCAGCACTACTAATCTAATTTCATTGATTTCAGTTTCTTCCAGACAATTTCACAATTATTTTATTCCATTATGATGCCAATATGGATGGATGGTGGGATCTTAATTGGACTAGCAAGGCCATACACATAACTGCTCAAAACCAAACAAAGTGGTACACATCTAGACTAACCATATAGGTTCTTTTTTTCTGTGTGAAGAGCCTATATTGTTTATTGTATGTTAAATGAAGGGAGTTTGGTTTAAATCTTCTCTGAAAACTAGGAATATATGGAGCATGTCATGTCTTTATCACTGAAAGGATTTATTGAAAATCAAAATGTCTTACGGACTCTATTTTCAATTAGGCTATATGTAAACATCATTAAAAGTTGGGAGAAAATTTGGGTTTCTCACTGTCAATGTATTGAAATCAAGGTTTTTATTTAGTTTCCTTTTACTTTTTGGGAACAGCCACTCAAATTGAAAAAAAGAAAACATTACAGAAAAACATAACACCTCATTAAAACCATGTGAATCTTCTAGTTGTAGATGAGTTGGGTAATGTGCCACTGCATGACCATGACTCTGTTATTATTGCTTGGTTATGTATCCCTTTTTTGTCTGTAGTGTTTCTGTGCATACCAGACTGCTGGTTTTCTTACTTTTTGTTTCTAACATATATGCTTTTTGATTTAAATATACTATGAATGTATATATTTCAATGGTTTATTTTTCCCAATTTATATATTAATTCCTGGGTTCTTTCTCAGGTGGTTTGCAAAAAGATTTCTACATCCAGATATAGTTTCTATTTATGATTATATCTTTCTCTGGGATGAGGATTTAGGGGTGGAACATTTTTCTCCATCAAGGTATGACTGATGGTTTTGTTGCACTTCTCTGCTGGTGGTATATTTTGACATTTGTCTGCTTTTGGCTTCTAATATGAAACTTTTCATTTTATATACCAGCTGAGGTACCCAAGATACTATCATAACAAAAAAGGATCCAATTTTTCAATTATATGATTTGATGGTTTTTTCTTTTAATGAAAATTCACTTGAAATCTGTAACAAGTAGAAAATAATTTTCAAAAACAACTTCCTTAAGTTTACTTAATTTTTTCTCTCTTAAAAGTAATTATTGAGAAGTTTATCCAAACAGGGAGTATAGATGTTTGAAATAAATCAATTTGATTTTATGTCCACTTGTACTTTACCAAGTCAGCACACAACCTGCTTCATCTGGTTCACTTGATAATTTATACCTCCCCTTGCCTGCAATGCAGTGCATGTTCATTTATACATGCCTGTGTATATCAGTGATTGCATATATTGTTGAATGCCTTGTGTTTTCAATTTAAATAACTATACATTATTGCTACATTGATATTATTTTTTGTTCTAGATAGTTTTTTGAAGCTCTATAATGATTTCTCTGCCTCTTTGTTGTTTAATTGAAAGAGCTGTAAAAAATTGGCCCAGCCTAACAGGCCACGCCAGGCTTGTAAAATAGTGGCCTAAAATGCACCAGGTCAATTTAGCCTGTCCGGGCCTGAAAAATGTTGACCCGAAAAGCACCTGGCCTATTTGGCCTGATATTATTGTTTATTTTTTACTCTCTTTTTTTTTTTATTAAATTCATAAAAATATAAATTAAAAAAAAATAAACAGACCAATTTTGGCCAGGTCTGACGGGCCAGGCTGGGCCAAGAAATACATACCCATAGGAGATTTGGACTGGGCAGGGCAAAGCCCACTTTCCATCCTTTTGGCCTGCCAGGCCAATCCAACCCATTTGACAGCTCTCATGCACAATAAGCTCTATATCATCCTTATTAGATTAATAAGGTCACATTAGGTTACTAAGTAATCTTTGTTTGTCTGGAAAGGTAGAAAAAGAGGTAATTGATTTGATTTATATTCATTATCTTGTTTTTCTCTTAAAGACTAGTCAATCACCTTATGACAGACTTATGCTCTCATCAAAGAGAAAGAGTTAACATGGACATCTTTTTTTTTTTTTTTCAGATACATTGAAATTGTGAAGGAAGAAGGATTGGAAATATCACAGCCAGCCCTTGACCCAAATTCAACAGAGATACATCATAGAATTACAGTTAGAGCTAGGACTAAAAAAGTTCATAGGTGACTTATCATTGGAGGATACTGATATGTACTTGCTAATCAATTTCATACTAAAGCTTGAGTTTTCATACATGCAGAAGAGTCTATGAACTCAGAGGCAGTACTAGGTGTTCAGAGGCAAGTAAAGGGCCCCCATGCACTGGGTAACTGTTACTTTCCTTGGACCTAGTTGTGCTGATTTTTTAAAGCTGTTCATTCTGGATCTTGTTCACATGGTGTTATCATCCTTCTTTCTTCCATCAAGATGGCAGATGTTTAAGTTTAACCAGTCAATGTATTGAAAAGGGAACTTGACAAAATCAATCAGCATTTGCTGTTTCAGAGTTTTATGATATTTTTTGGTTGTATCTATATTATTCATCTTATGAATGACACTGAAATTTTGATACAACTTGGCAGGTTTGTGGAAGGTATGGCTCCTGTTTTCTCTCGATCTGCCTGGTATTGTACTTGGCATCTTATACAGGTAATTTCCATGGTCCATACGAATTGTAAAATTTCTAACTACAGACTTTGCCTGTAATTCTTTCAAAATTATTCGAAGTTTTGTCTCCTTTAAAAACAATTGTGTTATCTATATGGTGTAATACTGTAATGTTATGAACTGAGAGATTGATTAATAGTAAGGTAGGAGACTAGATAAAAAGATGAAAGTATATTCTGTATAACTATCACCTGATCTGGAAAATTCTTGGAATTCAAGAACTGAGGAGAGTTACATAAGAAGAAATAACTAAATTACAGAATTGAGCTCCCAGCCTTAATAGAGGCTTCTCCTCACTCAGAACCACTCTTTACAATTTTGTCTTTTCTCTAATGTTGTGTTAATCTTTTAATCTTTCACTACAATTCTGTTAGGCTCCTCCCTCTCTCTTCCTTCCAGCCTTTCATTTTCATCATTAGATTCATTACTTCTTTTTTCCCACTCATTACTTCCCTGATGCCCCTTGATCAGCTCTTGTTTTGACCCTTTATATATGATGAAAACTACTACTCTGCCTTGCTCCCTATTTCCCTTAATAACATATAATGTATTGCTTAAGCATTCTAGAATTAACTTTGGTCATGGACCTAAAATATACTTTCTTTTTTGTTTTAATGAAATTCATTATTTAATATATTCAGCCATTAATTTTGTCAATGTTACAGAATGCTTGCAAATAGGTTTTCGGAGATGAGGTCATGGATTAACTTTCTGCCCTTTTCTAGTAATTAAAAATTAAAACTATTTCAATTAACTTGGACTCTTAACATTTTATTTTGGTTGATGTCCTTATGGAGTTTAACTTTGTCTCTTTTGTAATTTCTGTATTCAATTTTTTTGATTGGATTGGCTATAGTTCAAAATAGTCCAAAATTTTGGTAAAACCATTATCATTTTCATTTTCTCAGAATGACCTTGTCCATGGATGGGGAGTGGATATCAAAATAGGATATTGTGCACAGGTGAGAATTACTCATTTTTTTGACAAGATTTGTAATTATTCATAGTCCTGAATACATTATGTTTTCAATTCAACTTGTATATCAATAATTGGTTGTCATTATGCTTAAATGATTTCCACTTCTTTCTCCCTCTCTTTTTAAATTCATTTACTTCGTGATAAGTATCATTAATCGTGAAATGAATGTCATTTTTCAGGGAGATCGCACTCAAAATGTGGGAGTTGTTGATAGTGAATATGTTGTTCACAAGGCAATACAAACTCTGGGTGGTAGTGATGATCCGACTAAAGTATTTTGCTCCTTTCTCTCCAATGTTTGAATTAATTTTGTATCCATTTGCTTCCTTGCATACAAACTGTAGTATGCAAACTTTATCATTAAAATTTATATATATTCAATGGTTACAAACACTCCCACATACACCCCCTTTATGGTTGTTAGCCAAATCCGTGTGATTATGCATAGGGACAGCCCTTAGGAATGAGCATTGTTAGGGACAAACATTTTTTAACTTCCAGTTGTTTTTCAAAAGATGTTTCTGTTGCCCTATATTCATTTTGTCTGGTGAAATGTATTGGTCTGATCTCAGGCTCCACTAAAACTTATGTAAATAGCATGGGCACATTGAGTTGATCATTAGAATATATTCAATGGCTGCAAATACTCCCATAATAACACCCTCCCCCTCTTCTTTCTATCATTAACTTTGATTTTTAAGAATCTTTACCTCTAATATTCCACATTGATAAGTGGTAATATATCCTTATCAATTCCACCAAAACAAAAATATATCATTATCAACAAACAACTAGGAAACACGAGACTTTATATAGGGTAAGTTGAATAGCAACTGGACGACGAATCTGCAGCAATAACTTTTCTTTTGTTATCTTTCTTTTTGTAGGTTTCAAATCGGCAAAGGACAACTCCGGTACAGTTTTTAATGGCATTCAGAGTTATAATTCTGTTTCATTTACTAACTCACTCAATCCTAACTTCATTTTCTTGTGTTTTGTTTACCAATCAGAAACACGGTGTGGCGGCCTTCGATCAACGAGTTGAGGTGAGACTTTTTAACCGCCTTTGAAACCAAGTCTTGTATTGATCACAAAGTAGCATGCAAGTGACCTTGTTACATTTTTAACTGCTTTTATTGTATTTGTTTTGATTACAAGGTAGATTGCAAATCACATTGTTTACATTGTAACATGATCAGATACGAAGACAGTCAACATGGGAACTTGAAGTCTTCAAAGAGCGGTGGAATAGAGCTATTGCTGAGGACAAGAACTGGGTTAATCCATTCAAGAGTGATAAAAAACGCACGAGACAAAGGCGGAAAACCAACCAGTTCTCTTAGCAATTTTTTTTGTCTAACCTGGTTTCATATGTTAGGGCTTCTTCATTCATAGGGCATTAATAATATATATAGGCATAATTTAGCTTTTGTAGCTGAATGAATTCTCTATTCATTCAATTTTGGAACCTCAACATTTATATTCTTTTGTTCTTTTCATTCATGTCACAAATGCTTCCCTGTCTCTTTTTTTCTTTTTTTTCTATTTGCCATACGAGTCTTTCTTTGATATTTTTTATTTGGATGTAAGTTATCATACATGCATCCTTAGCTTTATCATAAAAGATATAATGAAGAAGCTTCCATTCTTGTAGTGCTTATGGTTTTGGTGGTTTAAGTTCATTAACTAAACCATGCTCAACATTCATTTTTGGTATGCTGGAAATGTGAACAAGTGTATTTTGCTGAGATTAATCAAATTGGGTTGTTGGCTCTCTCAATCTTCCTCCTAGAAAGTATTTATTTATTCTTTTGGTTGATGATGTTTGCCTCAACAATGTAAATTGCTTCTTATTTTCAACAGAGGACGAGTTCGATGTTATTGCCAGTGTAGCAGCCAATTGACATTTCTTAAACAATAAAATTGGAGCTATATCATAATATGTAGTAATTTGAATTTTTCGATAGTAAATGCTATATTTTAAGTTTACAAAAATTCAGGTTATAAATTTTAAATTCATTCTTGAATGGGAAAATAATTTAGTATATATTTTTTCTTGTGGCACATGATTTCATTATTTTCAACATTTATTTCTATTTTTAATCATTAATTGCTTCTAAATTTTCTCTGCATGTAAAGATTTTTTTCATTAATTATTTTTTACATGCTTTAAAATTTCAACATTTTATTTTAATTATTTTTTAAATTGTTTTATATTAATATTAATATTTTTTTGTTATAAACTTAATTATTTTTCTTTCAATTTTAAATTTTTTAAATGTGTTTTCCCCGCAATTTAAATTAAAAATATCGTTGTGATAACATGATACAAAAGGCAGAAGAAAACAATACGTTTGTGGGCCCGTCAGTCAAGTTTAGTGATCTATTCAATAAACAACGTGCAAATGTCTCTTCTAATCTCTCAAAAAGTAGACTTTGCAACATTTTTCCCCCCTAATAAGAACTTATATTTTCAGCTTGCAAGTTGCAACTAGCAATATTACCATCCCACTTAGAAAATGACATGATTTTGAATTAAAGTTCTGGAGGATCTGAGCGAACCCAAATTTGAAATTTTGGCTTGTCTCTACTCTAACAGCAAATGCCAAATACACAATTTGAAAATTTTGGCTTGTTTCAAACAGCAAATGCACAAATTCTATTTGGACAAAAAAGATTGATTACCTTTTTCTCTTTAACCACGGGTAAGATACAATTGTTTCAAAAAAACATTTGATTACGCCTTTGTCGTGAAATGCGGTTCTATTTTTTGGGAATTTCTATTGATTACCTTTTTCTCTTTAACCATCATTTTTTTTTCTTGTAAATCCAATACTTTGTGTGATATTATTAACACAATATTCTAACTAATTAAATTAATAGGTAAGTTATATTATAAAAGAATTAATGTCGTTATATATAATACTAAATTTTTTAATGTATATTTAATGTGCATACAAATTTATATAATAAATTTTGTAACAATTAATTTAACGCATTAATTTCTAATATATATTTAATGCACATGTAAATTTATAAAATAAATTTTGTAACAATTAATTTTGGTGCATTAATTTCTAATGTATATTTAATACACATGTAATAAATTAATTGTCACAATTTATTATCTAAATTTACATGTGCATTAAATATATATTAGAAATTTTAGTGTTATATATAATAACTAATTATTTTATAACATAATTATTAGTACGATTTGGTTAGAGCGTTGTGTTAATAACTTCAAAGTCATGTGTAAGTTTATCAGGAATAATTCTGGAAAAAAACGAAAAAATATTGGATATACAAGAAAAATGCTAGATGCAAAAAAAATTTCTCTATTTTTTTACTTTAGGATGATACTTACTTAGCAAATCTAAAAATATATTTCCTTTTGAAAACATATTTTTTAATGTTTTTATTTCTTAAAAACAAAAAATAATAAATCAAACCAAATATATTTTCAAAATTTTAATCTTTTAAAAATAAAAATAATTTTCTAAAAATAAAAACCGAAAACGAAACACACACCAGATCCTTTAATTATATAGTTTAATGTGTGGGAAAGCAAAGTTGAAAGCTGACTCTGCCTTTATATTTTCTTCTGTATTAAGCTGACCAAAGGCAAATCCATTTGTATCTGTAGCTGGAATTTTCGTCATTCTTACTTTACCTTCCTTCCTCACCTTCTAATTCTGCAACAAGTTCCAAACTTTCAAATCTCACCGCCCCAAAAATTCTTTTTTGGTTACCCATTTGACTTTAGCCTCTGCAACAGAGTCTCAGATCTCTGCATTCCAATTCCCATGGCTGGTCGCTATGACAGTAACCCCTTCGATGAGGAAGAAGTTAACCCTTTCTCTGTAAGTCCTTATTTTGTTGCTGCTTTTTGCCAAAGTTGTGATTTTGTGAACTGGGTATGCTCAAAGTTGTGATTTTGTGAACTGGGTATGCTCAAAGTTGAGATTTTGTGAACTGCGGATGCTCAAAGTTGTGATTTTGTGAACTGGGTATGCGGCTGTGTTGAACTTGACTTGATCCTGTTTTAGGGTGTTTCACCGTGTTATTTTGATCAAATTATTGTTTTTGAAATTGTGTTGTTGTTGATTTTTGGTTGACTTGTTTGATACTGTAATTGGATGTGGCTGAGGAAACCGGTTTTGGGGATTGTTTGTGTCTATCTGTTTTAATTTAGTTATAGATTTTGTTCTCTCTGCTTCTTCATGTAGCATTTGGTGTTTTTTTTTTTTTTTAATTTGTTTTATGATGTTTTGGCCTTAAGAAGTTGCCTTTAGAATTAAGCTCAATATTTCTGGACGAATCTCTTGCATGTCCTTGAGATTTGCTTGCAGATGCAGATATTAGTATTGTGTTTCCTAACTTTAAAGTATCTGATAACTTTTAGTGAATTAACATGAAGTAATTGTCCCTTCAGGGGTGATGGGATTCTATAAGTTTTTCAAATCCATTCTTCGTTTAAAGAAAAGAAATGTGAAACTCCTGACCACATAGGATTAAATATTAACTAGAGACTGAAATTCCTGGTAATGGTTTATTTGAAAGAGATACTGAGAGACAACTACCGTTTGATGGAGGATAAGTACTGAGGTGTGTGTAACTATAATTGGAAAATATACTAAGTAGTTCCAAATGTTATCGTGTGAGTGTGAGTACAAAGTACAAACACACACATTGTATTAATTGGACTTTGGTTTGTTAAGCAAATCAATACTGAAAAGAAGAGTTTGATTAGAAACAAAGGAATAACAAATTAGGAGCAGTATAAAATATCCTCAATGGATGGAACATGATATAATTACAAAATACAGAAACTAAAATGCTTGACCATATACCTCCAATCCTGTTAGATACCAGACAATGTATTTCCTTAAAGCAACCATTGGCTGAACACCCCAAAGAATCCATAAATGCCATTTGATCCTTTAAAATCTGAGTAGTGACTAGTGAAGAACCTCTGTTAACTAATTTTTTGCATTTAAATTTAACTAAGAATCTAAGATGGCCCCAGACAATTATGTGTAACTTAAATGGATGTGTAGCATTTTTCAATTATCAAATGAAATATTGGAATTTAACAAAATAAAACTAGAGGATCTGAATTGGGTAATGAAAAGATTGGATTCATCTTCTTTAAAATTCGAGAAAAATGCAATAGGGTAACTGCTAGTGTAAATTAAGGGATTGAATTCCCATAATTTTAAATCCAGGTGGTTGCTGTTTTTGAATGAAAATATTTAAGATCATTGATCTTTTCATCAACAGCCACCCCACATTTTTCTCTTTTAAGTGCACATTTTGCTGTTTAGTCGTTGAAGAATGGGGAGGCTAAATTACAATTATTGGTTTTATTGTCGTACTAAATTTATATTTTGGTCCCTTGTTTCAATTTTAACAATGTTCACCGCTCAATTTTAAATTGGTGAGATTAAGTCCCCTTGTTGGTTTAATGGTGATGTGGCAAGTCCCTTTTTTTTTCATGGCATAAAATTGATGATGAGTTGCTCCTTTTTTTTACTTGGCTGGCATGGAAATGGCAAGGCACAATGCCATGTCAACAATATGAATGCCTTGTTGACATGACAATATCAATCTGATTTGGATATAATCTCATCTATTTGAAAGCTATGGGGGTTAAATTGAAACTTATGTCTACGGGACCAAAACTATAATTAAACCAAGGGCGAGATAGGGAAGGCTAAAAAATTATGAAAGTAGAGCTTAGAAAGGATTACTTAATTGTACATCATTGTCTAACTGAGCTCTTAGAATATCAGTGATAGACTCTTTCAACAAAAAAAATAAGAAATAAGAAAAAATAAAAAAAGCAATTAGAGTGACTTATGATTTGTTCATACTTCATACCCATCAAAATATATTTGAGTGCCTTATAAGGATGTACGTTGCCGCTGTATATGCTTTATGTTTAAAATTAATATTATGCTAATGCACTATATAACAATTATATTAATTTATGATGTATTTACAATTAGGGAATTAGAGTTTGTAGTTGAGGATTTTAGAAATCTGTTGTTTGGGAATGGGGATAATTATTCTCTGCTGGAATAATTATATGTTTATCTCAAATTTGGTATAAACTAACAGGATCCATCTGTAAGGGGAAAAGCATCAAGCCAGTCAAACTTCAGTGGGGGTGCATTTTACACCACAGTGAGTTTATTAGTCAAGCATCAGCGAATAATAATTATTTAAGTCAATCAAATTGATTTTTGATGATTTAAAAAGTCACATAGGGCCATAGGCTATGAACAATGGTGTGAACACTGAATAATATACACTTTTTTTAGAATATTCTAAATTTATAATTCAGAGTTTTAAAATCGTATATAATTTTAATGACGGACATTTTTGAGGCAATGAATGATTTTCTTACAACGATAGGATACCACCGGATGCGGTTTTTGTTATGAACTGACAAGATCTAAGTCTCCCCTTCTGCCTTTAGGGCTTTACCAAACCAAGGGCATTGACTAGTGCCCGTGTGTGTGCTTGCATATTGTTAAATATATCTTAATTTTTTTAATTGTTACATATTAGGTTTGCAAAGATTTAAGAAGTAATATAAGTCGACAAAATATAACCAAAGGTCTCTAAAGATCACAGAATAACTAAAAGTGCAATAATTCATCATTGAATCATCTGATCCATTTAACAAAAGGGAAATTTTGAGTTTTCAGTTTTCGCTACCTTGCCATGGCAACATCCTTATTCTAGTTGAACTGTTGGGTCTATGTTCATGACTAGCTTAATGATAGGTTGGGCCAAATGAGGCCCAAAAGAAAGAAAATAAAATGGTTTCAAGATTTTATTGCTTGGAGTTAAATATGTAATTTATAATTTATTGTTTTTATTTTATTTACGTTAGAATAATAGGATGTTGACGCTTGGATAGTTATTATCCATTGATTGACATTTCTTAGGCTATATAAATGTATTCACCTTTACCTATTATAATCAATGAATGAAATATCAAAGTGTATCTTATTTTCCTTAGGCTCTTTAGCTCTAGTAGTAGTCTTTTAGGTTAATTTTCCGTAGATAGAAAATTGTTTTCTATCACTTTATTTATTTATTTATTTTTACGAAGTACATTACATTATCAGATGCTGATAAAAGGCTATAAATCTTTTGCAACTTACTTAATGTGTTGTAATGTTCTTAAAATGTTAGAATCCTGGAAGTGTTCCCGCTGCCACTAATTCAAGGCTTCCACCTCTTAAGCCAGAACCTGTTGATTATAATTATGGCTTTGGTGCGACAGTTGATATACCTCTTGATTCATCAATGGTATGTATAAAATTGAGGTTGTTAAAATCCGCAGTTTCTTTTTTTCTATTTATAGTGTGTTGTTGCCAGTATTGATTGTGGTTTTGCTAATTCTGATCTATTTCAACATCAGGATTTGAAAAAGAAGGAGAAGGAACTTCAAGCCAAGGAAACTGAATTGAGAAAAAGGGAACAGGTATATGATGGCATTTCTTGTTGTCTCTTTGTTTGTTGAGAGTTCCCTTAGTTGATAGGTATTGAGATTGGAACATTTTCCCCTTTGAGAGGTCTTCTTTCCCCTCTTTCAAGAGTTCTGTTCTCATTTCTTCTCATCCTCTCCAATTTCCAACTTCTGTGTTTGAGATGTCTTCTTGTTCTCCATGATATTATCTTGGTTCTCTTGCATTCTCCCTTTGGAAAAAGGTATTATCAGTGGAAAATACATATGTTTGGTAGAGTTACAATTTGAAAAGTCTTGGAGATAGCATTTCCAGTTTGGGAACATTTTACTGGATGAGTGGTTATTAAAAGTTTTCGTTAACTGGATCAAATTTACAAAATACAAAATGTTATACAATTTTAAAACTAGTTGATACTTCATCAAAAAGCTTTTTTTTTAATGTATCATGTGCTTTTTAAAATATAAGTATTAGCTAAATTATTACTTACCTATAAGTGTTCAATTAATCTAAAATTTGGTGTGCATGATTATCAATATGTTATCATATGATTTAATGGTTTGATTTGTTGAATTTGTATTTTATAAAAATATATTTAGTGGAGTAGGTGGCTAACACTCCTAGAGTAAGTGAATCATTTCCCATATATTTATACGTGTCTACAAACATCAAGAATTTGAACTGAATCTGATTGATTATATATTTATATTACCTGAGTTTGGATATAAATATCTGTCAACTGCAAATGCCTGGAAATTCACATGTATTTTTGTTTCTTTTTATTTATCAAATCCAGGAAGTGAGACGGAAAGAAGAAGCTGCTTCACGAGGTGATTTACATTTCTTGATTCTGCATTTGAAGTTTTTTTTTTTTTTTGGTTCTTTTTTTTTGGGGGGGGGGGGGGGGGAATTTTGTTTGTGTTGGCATTCAATTGAACAGAGGAAGAATGATAGTACTGCAGAATTCTATAGATGTCTTGGAATTATATGCACTAATTTTAGTTCTGCTTTGGTACTTCTAGTAGGTATTTACATTTTGTTTTGCAGCTGGAATTGTTCTTGAGGAGAAGAATTGGCCGCCTTTTTTCCCAATAATCCATCATGACATTGCTAATGAAATTCCAATTCATCTTCAAAAATTGCAATATGTTGCATTTACTACATTGTTAGGTATGCTATCCTCTTATATATATATATTTATTTTTTTTTTTTTTTTGGGGGGGGGGGGGGGGGTTGGGGGAGGAACTTGGTTCCTATTATGGCATTGTTTCAGCATTCATGCACATTTATTATTGGTTCTTTCATTTTTTTTTTCTTTAGTCAATTCTATTTCAAGGATCCTTTGTGCATTCTCTGCAGATGACTGGTATTATGATCTTAGTGTTTTTCGATTTATGTGTAAAAGTTAATTTAAAAGAAAAGTTTCTTAATTATCTTTTAATTGAAATCAATGACAAAAACTTTACACCTTATATTGGAAAGTAGCAATTGGAAATCTTTTTTCTATTTCCAATTTTTTTTAAAAATAAAACATTAAAAAAATTAAGCCTTGAAGAGAGAAGTGAGATACTCTAAATAACTAGTTTTGTCTGAATGACTGATTGAAACCATTAACCTGGATGCTTGGAACTAATATGTTTTGTTGAGTAAGATAATGGCCTGATAAGTACATTCTCTATTTATTTGTTCGTAGCATGATCTCATTTTTGATTAGTTATGGTCTCAATAAATGTATCTATCAGGATTCATGAGTGATCTGTAAGTCATGTAATTTTATACCCAAAATCAATGCAAATATGAGATGGTTCACTGTCATTGATAAATAGTTCTATTATGCAGGATTAGTGTTGTGCCTTTTTTGGAATGTTATAGCTGTTACTGCTGCTTGGATTAAGGGTGAAGGTGAGTTTAGATACATAGAGTATTTTCTTAGGTTATTATACAGCTCAAATTACAAATCTGACATTTCCAAATTCCATGCATTTGGAACTTGACCTTGTTTGTTGTAGGTGTAAAAATATGGTTTCTTGCCATTATCTATTTCATAGCAGGGGTTCCTGGAGCATATGTTCTGTGGTATCGCCCATTATATCGTGCTTTTAGGTAAAAAAAATTTAATGCTTACGCGCATTTATTGGTTTTATTTTTTCTAATGTATTATGCAACTGCAATTTGTGAACATTTATTTTATAACTTGTATAGTAAGACTAGAAATTGTTTTGGAGAACAGAGGCATGTTTGGGTTTTAGTGATTCAACCTCAGGGCTTTATGAGTGTCATCATGTTTTATCACATTTGGTTGTGTCCATATTAATGTAAACAGTAGAAGTTTTGAATTCTTGAAGTAAATAAATATTAGAATTTGGGCTTAGGGCTTAACTTCACATAACTGGCTTATAATGTGAGGACTGCCTAAGCTTTATAAGGATTACATTGGGTATATCTCTAGTTGATGTGGAATTTCTACCCTTGAGAGCCAATGATCTGGCGGCTACACTCTACGACATTTCACTCAACCTTTCTAGTCATTCCCTCCATAGGTAACCTTTTTCGAGACACTGGAACCAACTCACCAACTCTGCCAAGTCGTAATTAAGGCGGGCTAGGGGTAACCATAATTAAGGCAGCTTTCCAACAATAAATTTAACGCAGTTAAACTTTTTCTTCCATTTATATTCCCTTCTTTCTTTTTAATTCAATAATGGGGTATTCATCCAAGTGTGAGACATTGTTGTTGACAATTTTTTATAAGACATCCAGTCCCTACAGAAAATTTTGCTTTATACATTGAAGCATTCATGAGAACAATAGGCAAATATGCATGCATATTTTCATCTTTTTATTTTGCCTTACTGTTGATCTTGAATATGCTGCTCTTTTTTTCAGGAATGAAAGTGCTTTGAAATTTGGATGGTTTTTCCTGTTTTATCTGGTAAATAGATTGTACTTTATAATGTGCATAAGCTCTGCTTCAAAAAACTGTAAGAAATCTAATCATCTTGATTTCTTCTGCTTACAGCTTCACATAGGATTCTGCATCTTAGCTGCAGTTGCTCCTCCTATAGTTTTCAAAGGCAAATCCCTGACGTACGTCTATTTCATATATGTTCTCTATTTAACATGCTAATATTGCTCATATGGCTTTATTTTTGTCACAAGAAGACTAAGCATTCAAATTCATTTTCCTTGCACAAGATAGTTTTTTTTTCTTTCCCTTCTCAAAAATAGAAGTAAATGACAAATCTATTGGTCATTGATATAAGTTAGATAGTTGGGGCTGAGATTGAGAGGAATTAAGGCATATTGCCTATAAATAAGAGGAGAGGTTGAGAGAGAGGGGATCATGTCATTTGTGAGGAAATCAGGGGCATTAGGAGGTGTTGACCCTCAAAAGATATGTAGTGTTGTAATCAAGTAACAGGTTTCTATCAAAATCTAAGTTGGCATGCTGGTGAGTATGGTACAATTTGGATTTTAAGGGGTGTGTTTCATATCTTCAAGAGGCTGAAGTTATTCCCATTTTTTTAACCTTGTGGTTGACACTGTCTAGTCATTGATACAGGGGCATTCTGGCTGCCATAGATGTGCTGGGCGACCATGCTTTGATCGGGGTAAGAGTGCCTGTCATGAATTATTTCTTATTCCCACATACTGTTAAATTGTCAAAGTCGTAGCAAATTTTTTAGATGTTAAGCCATATGTTAATCTAAAATTTTTTGCATGCCCATAATGTGCATCCTTTTGCAAATACTACAGAATGCAACCTAAGCAATATTCTGCTTCTGAACGATTAATCTTTTATTATGATTTTCTCCATTTGCCTTGTAGATTTTCTACTTCGTTGGATTTGGATTATTCTGCATTGAAACGTTGATCAGCATTTGGGTCATTCAGGTTTGATTACACTTCTTGAACTTTACAATCATCTTAAGCACATCCACCACCATTTTGAATGACATGATTTCCTTACGACATACCTCTACTCACTGTTTCTTTGGTTTGCTATACAGCAAGTATACATGTACTTCCGTGGCAGTGGTAAGGCTGCTGAGATGAAACGGGAAGCCGCCAGGGGAGCAATGAGGGCTGCAATATGATGCATCAATCATGTGAAGAAGGCAGTATGATAAACTTGTGTATGGATCAATGTTGTATATTAGAAGGCACACACAGAAATTGTGAACAAAAATATTCCAGTGAGCATGATTTTTGTTTACAGCTGTTATTTGTTTATTTATTTTTCTGTTGGTTAACATGCTACTACCTTAATGTGGTTTGTTAGTGTATATTATAAGCTGAGAGCTTGGACATACTAGTGGCTGGTAGAAACATGCTTTAATTAATTGAAGTTGATCCTCTTTATAGTTTAAAGCTTCAGTTGTCTTCTTATTCCAATGGCTAGTTCTATCTGTTTTGAATGGCCAGTATCAGACTTAAATGCTCATCTTACTTTGGGGCTAAGATATTCCAACAACCTTTTTCTTATAAATGACTTCAACCACTTTCTATTATTTGTTTAACATCAGCTGGGTCGAACATTGGAAATGTGTTCGTGAAGGGAAGAAAATCACGTCAAATGAACTCATGATGCAAAAGCTATAAGTTATAGCTTCCATTTATTGGTCAAATCTTGGAATGACATTAGGAAAGGAACACAAGAATATCTGAACTTATCTGGCTTTGCATATTATGGTCTATGGACACATAGGAACTGGATTTCCTTAAATGCATATCAAGTGAATCAAACGGAGGTGGTGGAATTGATTAAAGTTAGAAGCTAGCTGTGGATAAAAGCCAAACTTGAAAAGCATCAATGTCTTACTATGACTCTATTGCAAAAATAAATCCAGAAATGTGATGATCTTCTTATTGCAAAAATAAATCCAGAAATGTGCTGATCCTCTTATTGCAAAAATAGGACTGCATCTTGATGTAAAGAGCAGGAGTACCCTTGCACTCCCATCTTTTAATAAAATTTGCTTTATCTAAAAAAAAAACTACAAATGATAATTGTCACTACTCTTCTATACCAAATTATTTTTTGTTTCTTCACATCTACAATGCAGTACATGGTACACTTAATAAATGGGGTGATGCTAGGTGCACCAGCTTTATTGCTTGTGCACCCAGTATTTTTTGTTAATTCTAAAATTATCATATGTTTGATGCGTATGATTTATACAGATAAACTTGATCTTGATCTGTAAGTATAATTTAAACATACGGATCAAGTTGATCCGTATGAAATTCGTATGATTTATACGGATTAACATGATCTGTATGAGTCATATGGATCACATCCATCCATATGACTCCTACGGATCAATTTGAGTTAAGGATATTTTCACTCATTCACTTAAAATGCTGGGTGTATTTAGCATCACCCTAATAAATGTCATTTAGAATACAAAGTAACAACCACAACCTTTTATCCACAACATATTAAACAAAAATAATTTCGCCCTAGCAAATTGGTAACAACATCAACAAAGAAAAGATTATACATTATTCACATAAAATCACAGTATATATCCCATATACATGTAAATTACTAGCAGTTTCAAAGACAAGAAGAGGCCCAACTAGCATCAACAGCATCAATGATCTTTTCATGCAATGTGGCTCCAGCACAAGCAACTATGCCACGATCAAGCCTTTCGAAATATAAACCTTTTGAGAAGTCTAGTGGATGCCCCTTAGCATCTGTTACCATTCCTCCAGTCTCTTGTATGATGATAGCACCGGCTGCATGATCCCATATTTTCTCCTTGTAACCAGCTCTTGCAAATTTTATGAAAACCTCAGCATCCCCACATGCTATTGCCGTATATTTCATCGTGTTGTATACTCTCAGTGGCTGATTACTGCATATAGCGATGAATAATAGTTACCTTCTAAACTATGCTAGAGAATTTATGCTTTCTTTGGCGACCTTTACCAAGTGAATGAGTGATACTTTAAATATTTAATCTTTTTCTTTGAAATAAATGGGAATGTAACTAGTCATCAAGTAAGGAATGTGTAACTACACAAAGTTTTCAGTTTGCCATCATATTCGGATAACCCTTTTTTCCCTGTAGTATTAAATTAGCAAAAACGATTGAATCATCTCAAGAATTTTAAAATGCATATCATACTAAGCCGAAAAATTTGGAGTATAGGAATAAATCCCATGTTTGAATGTCTAGACACTACAACCACACAAGGTAAAAAGTTTAAAGATAGTGGGTGACTAATATTGAAATGGAATAAAATAAATATGCACCTGAAACCAACACTGTGAGCCAGCCCTTCAGCAAAAGAGTGGCTTAAATTGGCCTTCTCAACTGGTTGGCAGAAAGTGGCCATTTCTAGGTTGTCAATGGAAGAGACAGAAACTTGTTTTGCATGGTTTGGCCACACAAACTTATCATTGACATGGAGCAGTGGTTGGATCCAAGCCTTGCCACTACCCCTTTTAGCATAAATTACACAACCTTTATTCCAAGTTTGAGAGGTTGGAGGAGCCAACTTAGATATCATCCTAAGATAGCTGTGATGATAACTAAACCAGTCCTTTCTCATAGGGTAGTTAGGACAGCCAAGAACTCCAAGCACAACTTCTCCTTCCTCTATGAGTGATAAAGCTACAACATGTTGATCACCACATGAAGACCCTCCATCAAGAGGACTAAGTGCCCAGAATCTTCCAGAAGGATCTCCAACTGAGTTGCAGCGACTAATGATTTCAAGAACCTCTGAAGTTCCAAGGGTTGATTTTGGTTCTTCAACTCCAAATCGAGGCGCTTCAGCTAGACATTCATTCACAGTTTTAACCACAGCTTCCAACAGTTCAGATGCATTAGTACTGGATAGTGTCCGAACCTCTTTTTCGGTTACAATTGAGACATTTTCATTCCCTAAACACTCAAACAATATCCAGCTGACAATTGCTTTGACACTCCAACCTATATAAATTAACATAAAGAAGATTACAAGTAGAACTCAATCATGATCCTAAGTATGAATAAAATTCAATAGCTGCCACAAATAGACTGATCAATCGTGCTCTCAAAAAAAAAAGTTATATTCACAAATTCCAGAGACTAATAAGCATTAACCATATCACCTGACCAAAATTGTAGGAAAATAGAATTAAAAGAGAACACCATAAATTTGATTGTTGCTCAATCTGAGTAACCTACGATTAAGCATATATAAATATTTTGCAAAGACCAAAGAGGATAAGGTATATTATTTAAATTTGTTATGGAGACCATGCTCAACTAATATATTTTCAAGTTTGGACTGAAATGCTCATAGCAGCTTCTAAAATTGGAGATGTAAAATGAACACCGGAAAAGGTATAACCAATAAATCGAAAATTTTCCTCAACTTTGTAATAGGGAACGTTGATATCAATTCTTTTAGATATTTTTTCTCCTTTCTACAGCTGAAAGGCTATTTTCGAAGTCCTGAATACACCTATGCATGAAAAGCAACTAAACATATTGATAGAGCAGCATATTCTCTCTATAATGACTCATCTTGATAGATGTCAAGGGAGATTAGAGTGGTCTATTGCGTTCAACGTTGTTTTCTTTCCAGTAGCATTTTTTTTTTTTTGGCTATTTTTTGTATTCTTTTAGTGAGGATACTTGTCCTCCCCTCTTGCAATTGTCCCTACTTTCCCTTCTAATATAATTTCTTCTTTTTTAAACAAAATTAAAAATAATAGGTAGGTTTTAATATATATACTTCTTCACTTGAGAGGAAGAGAGCAGTGAACAACAAAAGAGAAGTCACATATTCATGAATCTAAGGTAAACAAACTGAATTCAGTCAAATCAGTTTGCTTATGGAACATGACAAGGCCATAACAGTACTTACATGATAGCTAGCACTGCTATTACTACAGTCCAAGAAATAGAGTTTGAAGGGTCAGCTTAATTTTGCCGACACATTATTTCTTTTTCTTTTTTTAGATCTAATCACGAGTTTTTGAAAGTCCATGAAACCTCCAAATTTCATAGCCACTTTTCTTACGAATATTTTTCATTGACTTCAAAGCATTTAAATTTTAGAGAGCAAGTATTAATTAATTTGGATAATTATGCCCTTTTTGTAGCAGACAATATTGTTTGTATTCCTCTCTCTTGTCACTTCTAAGTTCTAAGAACCAATCAAGAAAGCCAGTTATCGTAATTGAACGGGATACCAAAGCAACATAAAGCAGTAAGATTTTGTTTCCCCTCTGCTTATACCTAGTTCTGAAGTTTAAAGGCAAACCAACTAACCAACTTACGTAGTATATATGGTTTTCTACTGTGTATTTATGTGCACACATGATAAGAAGTATAAATATGTATTATTAAATGTTTTAAATTATTTCAAAATTAAATGACTAAATATAATATTTTATTTCTATCGCTATATTGCATGTTTATATATACATAATAATATAAAATTCTATATAAAAGATAAAGCTTATAAGGTTGTTTATATATTTTTACAATCAAGTTTTCAAATTAAATTATGAAACTCCCATATATATGATATGTGTTAAGTGTCAAAGTTATTTTTATACCAAAGTGAAAAAAGTAAATTTAGAGTGTATATAACCATATATAAATTATCGAAATTAAAAGTTTTTTGAAGTTGAAAAATCACTTGTCTTATAAAAACTCACACGACTTACTTGTCGTATTTACTCATCTTACTCTGACACACATCGTACTCTCTCACACACAGTCTCTCATTAAATATATGCCGCATGTGAATAGTATTTATTTCCCTAAGTTATTCTTATATAGAAACTATTTAATGATGACCATTAGAAGTTACAACATAAAGAACTTAGTACAAGTTTTGTGTGTATATAAAAATAAAAAAGGTTAAACAAATTACAGGGATCAGGAAAATTCACCTGCAACTGTGAGAGGAGAATTGAGATTATTGTTGCTCCGAGACTTGGAAATCAAAGTGTCTTGAAGTTTCTGACAGAGGAAGCATGCCATTTGAACTGCTCTGACAGCAACACCTAACTCTTTGCAATATTCCTCTGGTTCTGAGACAAGACCAAACATTTTGTGATCCTCCTCCTCCATCACTGGTGAAGAAAAACTTTGGTCTAATTTTGACACAAAAGCAATGTGGTTTGGAAGGGTGTTGGGGGATTTATTGTTGAGAGACAAAAAGCAAGAACCAAAATGGGAGGGTGTTTTTATATGACTATGTGTGTAGTTTTCACTTCTCTTCCCAAGTCCTAAGATACGTGGGAAGCTTGCACCCAAAGTGGAACAATATAAAGGCATATCAAGTACACAACACAACTTTACCCTTTCTTAATTTGGTTAGTAATTGATTGTTACCAATAGTAATTTGACGTTTGAAATGAGAGAATGGCAGATGGGAAGGGATTGTCAAATTATGGGAATAACAATGATCTGCCTACGAGAGTATTTATAGGACCAATTTTACCAGCAAAAACGAAAAAGCATCACAATAACTTCTTTTTTTTATATATATTATTATCAAAATAGAAAAGCAAATTGCATTAAGATATATGGGATCTTTTGTGTTGATAGATGTTGTGCAATTAAACAAGGGCAAAGGACAAAAGTCACAAAAAATAAAAGAAAAACAAGGAAAAAGGACACGGGTTCAAGTCATAAACTTATCATTTGTGAAGAAGACTAATCCTTGTTATTCCTTGTGATAAGGAATTTAATCTCACAACTCAAGGGGTGCGTGAGGATATACTTTCAGTCATGCATTAGCTTTAACGGGTGTAGATATACTTTCAGTTTGTTTGTTTTAATAATGTCCTGTAGTTGCTAATTAGAATTTGTAAATTAAATTTTAGTGTGATAGAAAACTTATGCTTGAAGAAGGCTTTAATTAAGCTTATACATTTGAGTTAAGAAGAGTTTAATTTGTCACCATAATAATTTTGAGCAAAATTATGATTTTCACTATCACTAATATTATTATTATTATTACCATTATCATAATCACTAAATTACATAATTTCATATTTATTATTACAATTGTTGCTTTTACCACCACCGATCATTTTTATTGTCATAAGCCTATGGCTATTATTGTTACTTTATCACCTCTACTCACATCATCACTTCCATCATCAAATGAGTTTGAACAAGAAAATATAGAGTAACTTATGAGATTTAAATTTAAAATTTGATGATAAAATTTAAAAACTGAAAGGCACGAGAAAATTAAAACTTTAAAATGTAAAACTGAAAGTGTTTTAGTTTTAAAAAAAATTCAAATCTTAAAAGAAACAACCATACCGAGCAAGGCCTAAGGTTTTAAAAAAATAGATTAAAAATTTATATCTCAAATCTATCATAATTTTCTAAGGATAATAACAATTTTAGGGTTTTAAGTAGGAAAAAATGATAGCAAAACCAAGGTTGCTTAATTTTAAAAATTGAAGAATTTAATTAACTTTAAAAACTTAGAATCAAAATAAGCAAAAGAGACTGAAAGTGTAATAAGTCATGTGTGTAGACGGAAGTCAGTAATTATAATCGGACACTATACATTCATTTATACAATCTATGTGGTATAAAAATTCTCCAAAACTTGACTCATGTATACACCATTCATATTCAGTTTGATGGTATTTTTGTTCTCGTTTTTGGAGCAGGGAAAAAAGGGTATTCTTCTGGTCCGTATTAAATACCATTGTCTTGTGTAAGATTTGAGTCATAATGAGCTCATCATAAAAATAACATATTCCCCCATTTACTTTCATCATTCATAACTCCAATCATAACTTCATCTATAGCAGAAACCGGAAATATAACTAATCAGTGAGCCAATTGGGTCAATAATTGTGGCTTATCACAAATTGACAATAACCATCAGCGAAGCAGGGGACCAGCAGAGAGAAACCTTATGAAGGCATCAGTATCTAAAAGCATGATTTCTGTTTACCTGTGTGACTCATTGGCATAACCATGTGATTTTGTACATTAGTTTTGTTTATTCAGTTGTGAGATTCATGTTTATGATTTGAGACTTTGTCGCGCATGCTCTTTTTTTAAAGTTAAGGACCAAAGTGTTTGTCAGTAATGTATAAGCATAGGTAGATGACATGCTTGTGCAATTGAAGCCCAAGACAAATCTTTGAGTCTCAATAAATATTTTTCCATAATTATATATTAGGAATTGAACTCTAATTTTATGTTTAAGAAATAAGATTATTTATCAATTATGTCAGTTGTTGCATATGCTTTAAAATTGATTGAAGTTATTTTTGATACTATATAAATTAATATTAGCTATAAATATTAAAATGTGTATTTTTTATTATTGAAAAATATCAGAATTGATTTTTGAACACTGAAACAAACATGTCCTCAATATATTTTTCTCTTGGTCGATTTATTAATCGACACAGTGACTTGATTTAACACCATTGCTGATTGCTGATTGCGTGCACGAATTAGAGTCTGAAAAGGAAGAAAAACAAGGCAAATCTGTTACCGAAAGCTAAGAAAACTCATTTGATGCTCTGCCATAAACATAATGGCATTATGAAGTATGAACACAAAAAAAGAGGGAAAAAATAACCAAAAAGGAAAAAGTATATAAAAAAAAATGAATAACATTCTGGAGTGCTAGCCCTTTCTGGCTTATAGTAACATTGATGTGAAGCGCTTCTTACTTCTTAGATAAGTGCTTTTATTCCTCGTGACGTTAAGCATATGGCATTATGATATCATCAATGATCTCGAATATTCAATGGATTTTACTGCAGCAACAAAAGTTGGATCATACTTCTGATTGAGTTTAAGCATAGATTAAGAAGGGCATATTTTAAGTGTCGCGTCTAAGAAACTTTTATGATTAAAATTAAGCAATCAAATATTTTAACTTTAACTAAAGAGGTAGAAAAAGTAAAACAAGATAGAATTTAAATATATATAAAAGTATTTTTTGAGTTCCAAAACTTTTCCTGCGTTGAACTAGCCGTCATCCCCTCTCCTAAAATTTGTAATACAAAGTATTTTTAAGTTTTTAGAATAATTATATAATATTTTAAGAATTTACTATAGTGAAGTCATAATTTTTTTTATAATGTCATCTGATGATAAGATTGTTGTACTTTAAAAGTTATATATAAGATTATTTTTAAATAATTGACAATATAAAAATATTTATTTTGAATATGAAAATAAAACTTATTATAATTTTAAAATAATAATTTTGACGATCTTAATCTCTTTTTTTTACAACATGATCTTAATCTCTTCATCGCATATTTGTACTTTTTTTATGAAAATTTTATTTTGGGTCAAGAATTCAAGATAATATCTATATATACTTCAAAAGTTCTGGTTGATTGGTTCTCGATAATAAGAGTTACTTACATCAGTAAAATTTGAATGGTAGATCTCTCGAATATATTTTATTATAAAAATTAAAAACTCCAAAAGTGGGATCTTCCAAAGGAAGTCATTTCATCGCACGTATTAATATTCAAAAGTCCATACTTTTATTTTGTTTTGTTTTTAGAAGTCCATACTTGATTAACAAATTGAACTTTATCAAAATATATTTTTGCCGGTGACAAAAAATATGTTCTAATCAAAATTCATGCCTATAATCATGATAAAATAACAAAACTCCTTAATCTTTTCTCAATTATTCTTTAAGACTTTGTTTAGTTTTAAATAATAAAATAAAAAAGAAACGTAGTTGGATATATTGATTTCAAAGATCTTTATTATCTTTATACTGTTTTATCATTTGCCAAGCATGCCAAGCGTACCCTTTTATGAATAAAGAAATAAAGAAACTAAAAGTTAATTAATATTTGCACTGGCACAAATACAACGATGAAATTCACTTGAACTTACTAAAGTTAATGCAGTATGTCTACTTATCATTAATGCTTGAGTTTAATAAGTGTCTGGACTCATAATTAATATATATATATATATATATATATATATATATATAAGTTAAAATAATCAATTTTACATTAATTAAGAAAAAGTTAATTGATATTATTTAATTTTTTTAATTTTAAGTTTTCCTAAATAGAAAGATAAGATAGAGAAAAATTTCCCATCATTCTTACCTCACAAATGATACCTTGTTTGTTTTTCAGTTACTAATACTGTCACAATTAATATTATTATTATTATTATTATTATTATTATTATTATTATGGTCACAATCATCATTATTATTATTATAATAATTGTTATTATAACTATTATTACCATGTGCTCTACAATAATTATTACTATTGTTATCGCATTATTACAACTATTATTATTAAGAGTTGTGATCACCACTATTTATATCATTATTACATAATTGTTGTTGCAATTAATACTATCATGTCATAATTATTATCATTATCATTCTTACTATCATACATCATTATCTTAATTGTGTAATCAATATTATCATGATTATAATTGTCATCATCATTGTATTACATTGTTAGTGAGATTTAAAATAAATTTTGAAAAAAAAAATTCTTTAAATAAAAGTTATATGTTAATTTTTTTATTGTCAATATTATAGCTTTTTGCTTTAGAAATTTAATAAAAAAATATTTATTATTAATAAGCCTAGAATTTAAGTTTTACTTATTTTAACTTGAGTCAATTATAACTGTAACCATCATTATCAATATCTTTATTGTCATTATCGTCGCATCATTGATGTGGATATAATTTTTACTATCATCGTCACTCTACCTTTTGTAAGGATAATTATATCATTTAAATATAATTTACATTACCAAGCATAGGATAAACTATTTTTTTCATTCCCTTAGTGTACATTGTTGCGAAATTGGGTAAAATTAATTTTAATAAAATTGATTTTAAACATTAAGCGTAATTAATCTCAACTGTGGATTTTACATTAGGACATATGCATAACGGAAGGAATTTATTTTTGTTGAAAACAAAAGCTTTTTTTATATCCAAAACTTTGCAATCACATAATGTGTTGCTTCCTTGTAATTAATATTTGAAGATGAGCTAACTCTTTTAAACTTAGCAATGAATTCATAGTTCGACGTAAAATAATTTAAGAAAGAACAAACAGACCTTTACCTTTTTGTTGGATAGCAACGGGGCTGATTTTTTTTTTTGTCATTAACAACAGTGCGGATCGAGCTATAAACTAAGCCCAGTACTATTTGGGCCTTCTTCACCATGGTCAAGGGCTATTGCATCCTGCACTCCCATTATATTTCAAAATATCCATTTTAAAATTCAAATTTTTATTTTGGAATCATCTTTCCTGAATGCAATTATATCTAAATGTCATAATGGGAGTACAGGAAACTCTTAGCATGGATCATTATGTAACTAGAGTTAGCTTAGTTGGTTAGTTTCTATGTAACTAGAGTAGCTTAGTTAGTTATGAGTTAGTTACTCTTACAACTAACTATATAATCAATTGTAATAACCAACTTTGTGAACTAATTCATTCATGCTATTCATTACCTTCAATATCAGTTTTTCTCTTTAACTTTCTCTGCAAGCTTTGCATTTATCCATGGTAGGCATGAGGTTTGTGATGGTATTAGAGCTCTTCCTTTGAAGAGTTCTGCTGCGCAACTCTCTACTTTTGCTTCTTCTATAGTTTTCTTTCAATTTCTTCACCATGAATACCAATTCATCTTTGCAAGAACTCCAAAAATACACATTCCATATTATCTACATCCAGGGGAAAATCTAGTGACTGCACTGGTTTCTCTAGTTCTTGATTCAACAAATTACAGTTCATGGAGTTGATCAATGCTTACTGCATTAAGCGAGAAAAATAAAGTTAAACTTGCCAACGAATCCATTCAAGGATATGCATCGAATCATACACTTCATACAACCTGGAAAAGGTGTAATAATATGGTGGTTTCTTGGCTTGTTCACTCAAATTCACCTTCGATTAGACAGAACATTCTTTGGATGGATGATGCACGAGACATATGGAAGGATTTGAAGACGAGGTATTCATGAGGAGATTTGCTGAGAATTTCATAATTACACCAGGACGTGGCGTTTATCAAACAAGATGATCAATCTATCACTAATTACTTTACAAAATTACGTGTTATTTGGGATGAATTGGAAAGTTACAGACCTGATCCAATTTGTTCATGTGATCCAAAGTGTGTGTGTGTGTGTGTGAGAGAGAGATGCTCTTACTAGTGTTATTAAGAGAAAGAAACAAGATCGAGTTATGTAGTTTCTTAGAGGTCTAAATGATCAATTTAATACTGTTGAATCCAATGTATTGATGATGGATCCTTTGTGTATCATAACTAAGGTCTTCTCATATGTTGTTTGGCAAGAGAGACAACTTACAAGTAATGATATAATGGAAAACACCAGCCTAATTAATGAAGTCAACACCCACTCATCTAATTCAAGAAATTTGTGCACCTATTGTGGTAAAGATAACCATATTGTCGATAGATGTTATAGAAAAAATGGTTTTCCTCATAATTTTGCTTCCAGATGAGGAAGAGGAAGCCAAATTGGCTTTGGTAAAGGAAACTTAGGAGGAAGAGGAAGCAAGTTATGTACATATTATGGTTTCACTAACCACACTATAGATGAATGTTACATAAAGCATGGTTATTCTCCTGGACATAAGTTTTACAAGTCTCAAGGTTCGAACATCAACAATATCAGTGCAGAAAAGGAGGAAGGTGATAGCTCAACCCAATAAAGGAAACAAGAAACACAAAATGAGGATGTGAAGTTAACTTCTTAGCAATATAAAGCTTTGATGGCACTACTACAACAACAAAACACAGCTCACAACAATTCACATGTGAACCAAATTGGTATGGTTAACAACAAAGGTAGTGTACTATCCATTACTTGTAGTGTAAGCAAGACCAGTCAAGAAGAGTGGATCCTGACTCAGGTGTCACAGATCATGTTACAACCTTTCCTCATTTGTTTTCTTTGTGTAAAAAGATAAATCATGTGATTGTTAGACTCCTTAATGGTCATACAGTCACTACAACTCATGCAAGCAGAGTTCAATTTTCTCAATTTTTATACCTAGAGGATGTTCTATACATACCTAGTTTTCAATTCGATTTAATTTCAGTATCCAAATTGGTCTCTTCTTTGTATTGCAAACTAACCTTTATGAATGACAAATGCTTTATACAAGATTTACAGAACCTGCAGAGGATTGGTATAGTTGATATGGTGGAAGGTCTTTACAGACTCAACATGGTTCCTCTCAAGCCTCATAGGGAATACAGTTCCAATTCCATTACTGTCCATGTCTATTCTAATGTTTCTAGCATTTTAGCTTTTTCATGTAATAAAAAAACCTATAGATTTGTGGCATTTTATACTTGGTCATCCATCTTATGAAAGATTGGTGTTGTTGAAATAGTTTTATCTTGTTCTTACATCAGATAAACAATTCATATGTGAAACTTATCATCATTCAAAACAAAGAAAATTGTCTTTTCCTAGCAGTGATTCTCATTCCCCTTATGCCTTTGCTCTTATACATGTTGATATTTGGGGCTCTTGTCATGTAACTTCTTTAAATGGTTACAAATATTTTTTTACTATTGTAGATGATTATTCAAGGTTTGTTTAGGTTTTCCTTATGAATTCAAAAGCAGAAACACAATCTCATTTAAAGAATTTTGTTGCCAATGTTGAAAGGCAGTTTGGATAAAAAAAATAAAGGTTATCAGATCAGATAATGGATTTGAGTTTATTATGAAACAATTTTATGATCATACTGACATTATACATCAATGTTCTTGTGTTGAAACTTCCTAATAGAAAGGGATTGTTGAAAGAAAACATCAACATCTATTAAATGCCACTTGACCCTTGTTATTTCAGTCCAATTTACCATATACTTTTTGGTCTTATGCCTTAATTCATTATGTTGTCCTTGTTAATTACAAGCCTTAATTCAAACTCCTTACGAAAAACTACATGGAACTATGTATGATATTGAGTCTTTAAGAGTATTAGGTTGTCTGTGTTTTTCTAGTACTTTGATAGCTAACAGAAATAAGCTTGACCCAAGAGCTGCCACTTCTGTCTTCTTGGGTTTCAAGCCACACACAACAGGATATATCACCTTTGATTTCAAGACCAAGTCTATTTTTGTTTCTAGAAATGTCATTTTCTATGAAGATTGTTTTCCCTTTAGTGATCAAATAAACCAGATCCTATCATTGTCTTACCTATGCCTACTCCTTCATCCAATGTCATTGATCACTCATCTTTAGAGCCACCAAGTGATCTTATCATGTCTGCCTCCAATAATGATTTTAATCCTTCAACCTCACAACAAGTTATTCATACATCTAGAAGACTCATGAGACAAATACACAAACCAAGTAAATATAAAGACTTCAATGTTACATACCCATAATCAACTGCTACCAATCACTTTATAGGTACTAGTCTTGATCCTCTTAATTCTGTCCTTTCATATACAAAATTGTTTCATTCCTATCACCATGTTGTTTTATCTATCACACAAAGTGTTGAACCTCAGTCATACAGTAAAGCATCTAAGGATCCTAATTGGATTGAAGCCATAAATGCTAAGATCATAGCACTAGAGCTTAATGATACTTAGGTTCTCACTGATCTTCCTCAGCACAAAACTGTAATTGGTTGTAAATGGGTGTATAGGATTAAGCACAAATCTGATGGCTCCATAGAGAGGTATAAAGTCAGGCTAGTGGCAAAAGGGTATACTCAGGTGGAAGGACAAGACTACCTAGACACTTTCTCTCTAATAGCTAAACTAACCACAATGAGATTTTTACTAGCTTTAACTGCTATTGATAAGTGGCGTCTCAAGCAGCTAGATGTGAAGAACGCTTTCTTACATGGTGATTTAAATGAAGAAGTGTACATGGTCATACCTCACGATATGCAAGTGGCTAAACCAGGGCAAGTATGTAAGCTTCAAAGGTCTCTATATGGCGTGAAACATGCTAGTAGGCAATGGTATGCAAGATTATCATCTTTTCTGATTTCTCATGGATACAAGCAATGTACTTCTGACTATTCTTTGTTCATTAAGCATGGATGCAAAACAATTTCTGTTTTATTGGTTGATGTTGATGACATTGTCTTGTTAGGCAATGATTTGCCTGAAATTCATAGAATTACAAATCTACTGGACAATGTTTTCAAAATCAAGGACTTAGGAGACTTAAGATATTTTTTGGGGTTTAAGGTAGCTCGAAGCTCTATTGGTATAAATCTCTGTTAAAGAAAGTATGTACTGGATATTCTCAATGATGCTGGCATGCTTGGTTCTAAGTCAATTTCTACACCTTGTGATTACACCACCAAGTTGCATCAACACTCAGGGTCACCTCTTTCAGTAGAAGATGCTTCCTCTTATAGGAGATTAATAGGGAGATTGATCTATCTGACCGACACAAGGCCATACATTACATACTCTGTGCAACAACTGAGTCAATTTGTTGTTGATCCCACTACATATCACAAATAAGTTGCTTTTCGAATTCTCAGATATGTCAAAGGTACTCTTGTGATTCAGATTGGGTTGGTTGCCTTGATTCTAAGAGGTTTATTTCTAGTTATGTTGTGTATCTTGGTGATTCATTGATTTCATGGAAATCTAAAAAGCAAGCTACTATGTCTAGAAGTTCCTATGAAGTTGAATATCGGGCCTTAGCTAGTGCCACTTGTGAGCTACAATGACTTACTTATTTGCTGGAAGAATTTAAGATTGATTCCAGAATCCTGCTATATTGTACTGCGATAATAAGTATGCTCTTCATATTGTATCAAATCCTATTTTTCATGAAAGAACAAAGCATATTGAAATTGATTGTCACATAGTTAGTGAGAAGATGATGAGTGGTCTTGTGAAACTTCTTCATGTGTCTTCTGCAAATCAGCCAACACATGTACACCAAGGCCCTCATTCCTTATGTTTTTTAGATTTTGTATTCCAAGCTAGGAATGTCTTATATCTATTCCTAGCTTGAGGGGGGCTCTTGGCATGGATCATTATGTAACTGGAGTTAACTCAGTTGGTTAGTTTTTATGTAACTAGAGTAGCTTAGTTAGTTATGAGTTAATTACTCTTACAACTAACTATATAATCTATTGTAATAATCAACTTTATGAGCTAATTCATTCATGCTATTCATTCCGTTCAATATCAATTTCTCTCTTTAAATTTCATTGCAAGCTTTGCATTTATTCATGATAGGCACGGGGTTTATGAGAAACAAATGCCATGGTCAAGATACAACTTACAATTCACTTATTTCCAACTTTCGGTTAGCATTAACCGATTGATGTGGATTATTATTGTGAGTCTTTTTACACTAATCATGAAGAAAGTTACAAGAATTGATTAAATAAAGTTAGATTCATTGCAAATATTTCCGTAAAAAAAAATTAAAAGAAAGTTACTACTATAATTTATTATTTTACAAAGTTACACATTTCATGTTTAAAATTATTATAACTTAAAGTTTCTTTATATTTATTTTGGTTAAACACATAATTTAGTCGTTATGCATGTCTTAGATTCTTAATTTGGTTCTTATACCAAAAACTTATTAAATTCGTCTTATATCTAAAAATGTTTCCGGTTTGGCCTTTGTCGGCATAATGCTGTTACTTGTTAAAGAGGGGCCTACATTAGCCATTAACCCTTAACTTGGTGTTTATGGATGTAGTGTATTTTTTATTTAATCCTTATAAATTTAACATATTCTTAATTTAGTCCTTAAAAATGTTTAAAGTACAGGGATTAAAATGAGAATGTGTTACATACATGTATATAGATATAAAAAAAAGAATATGCAAATTATAAAAAAAATTAAAAATATGCAAGAAATTAATAGTCAACATAAAACTATTAGAGATGGCGTCATAACAGTAGAAAGCAAACCAATAATATTTGTACGTTTAAATACCAGTTTAATAAATTTTTACATATAGATACTAAATTGAAAATTCCTGACATATATAGGAACTGAATTTTTTATTTTCTTATGTATTATTGGTATCAACTTATAAAAAAATTAATGTTAGAAAATGCACTTTGGTTGTCGGTTTCGACTGGAAGTTAAATGCTACTGTCTTATTAAAACAGTAAAATTTGATTATAAATCTCTAGTACTCTTGTGTAGAATCAAACATTGAAAAAGACATTAAAACTTCAAGTTGAAGTATAATTTGAAACCACGTAAAATCTTCAAGCAAATTTCACTTTCAACAAGTATATAATTTGTGTTAAAAATATTTTAATTAAACTTATTCAATAGATCGATCTGAAATTATCTAAAAATAAACTTTCTACATTAGTTCTGAAATTAATATAAAAAATACTCACTTTTTATATCTTGTATCCACTGATTTTACATCTTTGAAACTAATTTAGAAAATAAAAAATAACGAATATTAATAGTATGGAAGATAGTACACATAGATTAATGAATGAAACTAATATCTTTAGGTGATAGCTAGGATATATATACAATAAATTTATACAATATCATATTTTGTATGTATTTTTCTTTTCAATCCTATCATTTATTATAATTTAAATTCAATTTTTTCTCTATTATCCTTTTCTCTCTCTTAATTGTATATTTTATTGCATATAAATTGTTGTACAAATATCATTTCTCATATAATTATCACTAATATATTTATTTATATTAAAACTAGTTTTAGTTTCTTAATATGACTTTTATTATTATTTTTCTTTTACTTATTAACATTTAAAAATTAAATAATATATAATTAAATATATACAGTATCATATTTTAAATAATAATCATATAAATATAAATATTTATTTTATTTTATTTTTTAAAAAAGGAAAAATCAACCGTACAATAACAAGATAACTGTATAATATAGTACTAGTCCACAAAACATGTCTATATGCAATGTTTTGTGGATATGAAGATAGTAACGTCTAAGACAATGCATTAATTAATTAAGGCAACTTTCACACTTATTTGGGTGGCCTATTAATTAGTTGCTTAGACAAACAATGGATTCGATTAATTGACCATGAAACACTGAACCTGTACCCTTTGTGTCGCTACGTTTAGTTGTCAAATCAAAGACATGGCTTTCAGAAGCAGCTTAAAGCATTAATTAGTCATTAACCAGGATAAGTTTAATAAGATAGTGGAACTGTCAACTGTGATTGGAAGGTTTAATTAATTTGTAGACGCCAAATACAATAACCACTATCAATTAGATTCTCCACGTGAATAATATGCAGCGTGGCTCAGAACAGAAAATCAGCAATACTCCTATTTGTTTCTCAATTACTACTAACTATAAAAAAAAAAGTTATAAATATTAATATATCCTATATCTAGCTATGTCAGACCTGTTTCCCAAGATCTTTATCTTAAACTTGTGATATACTGGTATTACTGTACTTCCCATAGTGCTTTACCGTCACTGTCACACCACATTGATTACTTTTTCGATCTCATGAGTTAATTTAGACACAAACAACCTTTTCTTGCTTGCAAATTGCAATTCATGAGAGTCCTTAACTGAATTTCAGGGTTGATCAATATAATCCATGTTTGACATTATATTTTTACACATTTAATTTTCATACTTTTTTATATAAAATATTAAAAAGTAAAGATTTTTTTATATAAATAAGTAACAGTTTGCATAAAAAATATATATTAAAACGTAATAACATGAAGCAAAAATTTCCTTAAAATCAAGATATACGTTTCACTTTTCAAGACTTATAATGTTTTTATACGTATAGATAATCTCTTGATATTCTAAAGTGCATGATGCAATGTGTTTTATGCTCCAATTGAAATGATTAGTTCCTTCATAGTAGTCATCATTGTTCCTTCAAATGTGGCAAGACTAGCTCATTACCCAACGTGATTTTAATGCCCTCCAAATTTGAACTTCACAAATCACAATCTCCTTTTCCCTGTGGCACTTGTGAAACCGGCAAGGTATCTCTACATGGGACCATTACCAATCGATTTCATGATTTGCACCCTCCACAAGCAATGGAAAATGTCTAGAGACAATGTAACGTTTTAAGATAATAGTAGCACTGGAGCACTGAATCCAATCCAATTTAAGGTAAATGGAGGCATGGGACCAATTGATCTTTATCTAAGGGACAGCGAGGGGTCCCCAACTAATGCCTTGCTAGTCCTGCCATGTGTGTATAAGCATGACTTAAAAAGACAGCAAACGTGAAATTTGCATTGTTGCCCATTGTGTTACTCTCTCACTCTCTCTTGACTCTTGAGTGGGATTTCTTTTCCCAAATTATAATAATTTATATATTTTGTTCAATTAATTGAGTTAAATTCTCCTAACTTTAACTGGGATTTAAATTATTTTAAACAAAATTATTTGTTTTTCAATTTTAAAACATGAATGACTGTTTCTTTTGAAAAAAATAGTTGAATCAAACATGTTATAAAGGGTTATGTGGAATATTAGAAAATAGATATACACAGTGTAAAAATATGATTATAATATTTGAAGAAAAAAAATATTGAATTATTTGCACTCAAATATAGTTACTAATGAATTTAAGTAATTTAAGACTTTTTTTTTGCATTTTTTACTTATTATATTATTGTGGTTAAGTGATATTTAGTAGCATTTACAAAATTTAAAGAAAAAGCAAATATTTTGCTTGTCTCCACAATTATCATGGTGAATTCCTTGAGATAAAATATGAATGTTGTTGTACTTAGATGTATTTAAGCAATTATATATAACTATGAAACTAAAATGAATGTAAATAGAATTGTTTACTAAGGGCATTCATTGTCAGTATTAAAAAAAATATCATGTTGGGTTAGTTCAAAGATTTTATTATAAAAAATATACAAGAGAATATTTGAAGAAGTATATAAGTTGATTTTAATTTATATATGATGTTTGATTTAATTTACTTTCTTATTTTTTTTATAAATATATGTTGAAAATTTTATTCAAATTAAATTTTATTCTTATTTGTTTACTTCAAAGAAAGACTTCATTATATTTGTTTGAATGAAGAAAATGAAGACAAGCAAAAATTGAAGTTAGAATGTCCTTGGTAGGAGAGAGATAAGATGTATGAAGAGAAAAATAAAGAAAAAATTATGTGAAATCTATATCTTTTATATTTTACTTTAATTTTAAAAAAAACTTCAATTTTTATCTTATATCTTCATTGTCTCTACCAAACCGAGGCCAAAAAATAAAAAATGAAAGTTTCTTTTAAAAAAACTTCATTTTTTCAGACTGTGTTTGATTTACTGTGAGATGAAAGAAAGGAAATACACCTAAAGTTAATTCTTTTTATTTATTTTTATCAGGAATTAAAAATCGTTGTCTCTATAAATTTTAAAAAAAAACATTATCCAGATTTATTTTTTATTTTTTATTTTCTTTTCTTACCATACAGTTTGGAGTTTGGACCGAGACGAAAGATCCACCGTGCCCGTACCACTGTTTCTGTCGTGTCTGTCCCTAGCCCAACAATACAGCAGCAAGAAAAGACTGCACCAAGACAAGGTCAAAACCGTCCAAACGGTCAAAACCAGTGGCGATCCCTTTAATTCTTGCCCAAAACAAGGGTCATTTTGTCAACCTCAATCCTATATATAACCAAAAACATCAAACACTCCCACACAGCACAAACACAACTCAGCACAACAGAGCATAAGCATCTTCTCTGAGCTTCTTAGTTCTCAGTTCTCACCTTTTTTTTTTCCTTCACCAATCAGGGAAAAACTCAGAAATTTAAGATATGGCAGGTGCAAGAGCCAGTGGCATGATCAATGGTGGAAGAAGCTTCCCAAGGAGATTCTCTGGGCGTCCAATTCCAAAGCGTGGACAAGTGAAAGTTGGAATAGTTGTGGGGCTTGCAAACTCTGTTGCTTCCATTTTCTCTCGCAGCAGAGCCACCAGAGGGTGCGCTACACCTACTCACCTTGCTCACTAGGTTCCAATTCTATGAGACCAAAGCAACGAGTCACAAAAGTTTTGATCTTTTTTTTGTTTTTGTTTTTGTACAAATTGGGGCTTTTTGATTCCCTTCTATGATCTCTGTTCATATGTAAATCTCTTGCTTTCTTATTAATGAATCCAATCGCTTCTTGTTTAACTCCTGCTAAGTACAAATTGTACGATTTTTATTTTTTTTTGTTTCAAAAGGCAAGCCAATGAAATTTAGTTTTTAAAATATTCCCAGTAATAGATTAATGTATTGATTACTTCGTTTTACATCATGTTTGGTACTGTGTTCTCCAATCCAGCTTCAAAATAGAAATAATTACAATTGTAGCTTCCACATTTTTTGTGACAGTTTAACATAATTTGATCACTACTTGAGGTGGATCCAAACACAGTTTTGATTTCTAGACAAGTTTTAAAAATTAATAATTACTTTGGTTTTGAAGTATTACTTTAGAAGTAATTGTTTTTATACATAAATTAATTTTAGTGGACATGCTGTTCTCTGTCTTTGAGACGGGAGATTTATTTTTCTAAAAAGAAATAAAACTGGAAGGAAGTTTACAAAACAGATAAAAATAAAAATGCCGGTACTGTATCGTACATGAAACGTGCAGCGATATGCCAATATCCCTAAGTTCGAAATCTTCTATAGTTTTTAAAAAACCTTATAGATCGTATCTATCTAAATTATTTAACTTTTAATTACAATTAGTTTTAGATATAGTAGTTGAGTAAATCTAAAGTATCAAAGTACAACAACATGTACCACATGCTGTTTGCTTTGGGACTGTAGGCGATAAAATTTTTAGATTTAGGTACAATTCATTATGATTATCATAAATTACAAAAACCAGCACATGTAAAACAGTGTACTAACATTGACTCATCTGCATGTGCCTTCCATATTTTTTTGTATTTTTACCTTTATTTGGGTACCAGAATGTGGTAACACAGCTAACCTAAAATTTATTGGCATTTTCACCCGGTTATAATTATTCAACTAGTTTCTACGCATTAGAGTAGAAAGAGTGGTGGGTTGTCAACCAAACTAGAAAAGTATAGGGATAGAATATAGGATTTCAATCCACGCCTATGAAAAAGATGAAAATTCGTTTCACATCTTTAACTATTTGTATTAGTTGACTTATTTTTCATCCATTAAATCATAGTGAGCATTAAAAAAAAATCATAAGGAGCATTATTTATCCAACAAATATTTCCTTTTCAGATTTTCTAGAGGTCGGAGAATGGTCATGTCAAACTGCGGCCATTAAATTAAGGGCATAACCTTTGCTGAAAATTAAGTGTATGACTAGGCTAAGCAAAGCGACAATGCACAAGTTGTCTTTAATATAATAGGCAATAATTATTAACAATGAGCTTAACAACTGTCATTATAATCGTACTAGGAGTATTTTTTTATTCTACGAATCTATTTGAATATTAACGTTTTCAGTACATTGCATCAAGGGGTTCCCCCCTTTACAAGATTCAGAGCACCGCAATTAATCTTTGAATACAAATCAACAAATCTACAATCCTCTTTCAGTCTTTCCACTTAGCAGCCTGCTTTTATTCAATTTCTATTTTTTTTTAATTTTAAATATTTCATTTTATAATTCATAACTAAAAAGGGCTCGTAATAATGTCTTTTGAGAGTTTAAACTTTAAACTTAAAAGTGGTGAAGAGCTTAGCACGATCATAACTTCATCCCACTATTGTGAAAAAAATTGCAAGACTTAATTCTCAATAAAAAAACAAAAAAAAAACAAAGGGTTTATCCTCTAAAAGATCTTACAAGTAAGTTGAGGACATGAATTATGAACTATAATTCTAATCAAGTATAAAATTGGACCAACATGGTGTGCATGATGGGCAAGTGTTTATGTTTCTTCTTGAGTATATAATTAAGAGTTTGGTTCTTAAACTCTTAGTGTGTACCGATCACCTACGTCACATACACGTCGTCAGTTACCAATTTGATAATTACTGTCATTATAAACAGGACGACACATGTATTCCTACTAACTTAGACATACACTTCTTAAACATCTATACATCGAAGTCTTTTTGTAGGTACTCCACACCTAACCAATAACTGGAGATCAAAACGGTTAAAAGCTAACATTAAAGAGATCAAACAAGATAGAACTTGGTAAGAATAGTGTGTACGGAAGAATATTTATAGACAAACATAAACTCTTTAAATAATATTTAAAAAATTAGTTTCTGATCGATCAAGAACACCCAAAAAAAAGAGTATAAGATTAAAATATCAGTGTTGGGATATGTAGGAAGTAGTTATCACTTATCATGAGTGCTAAGGTATTGAGCTGAGGTGGGTTGCATAATTGCATATGCACGTTTGGATGGAGTAATAAAATGTAATGGGTATAGTGGTTGGTGGGGCATTGAGCTAAGCGACAAAGTGACCCCTAAAAAAAGGGGCTTGGATTCTCCAAAATCATGCCAGAATCGTTTTTGTGCCTTTTTCTAATTGAAGGTATCCTGCACGTGATTTTTATGCAATAAAAATAGGAATACTATTAGATATCATGATTCATGATAACTTGCACAAGGCTTATGCTTATCTTAACCTCCTCAAATTAAATTATTTATTTATTGACATTAAACTAAACCCGCAGCCTCCTGGTGGACTTTTTTAATATAGCCGCCATGCGGGACCAAGATTGTGTTGTCGTTTTCAGTCGAACCATTTCCTTCTGGTGCAAGTTTAGAAGCACTATTAAATTAATGAGATTCTTTCAACAATTATAGATGCACCTTCTTTTCTTTTACTCCTTTATTCTGTCTCAAAATAATTTTCATCTTTAGGTTATTTTATATAACTTAAAAAATTATAAATTTTATTATCCATTATTAATATTATAAAAAATATAAGTAAATAAAAAAATTAATATTATATTAAAAACTAAAATAATAATTATTTTAAAATAGATTTTTTCTCTAACTAAATAATTATAATGAGATTGAGGGAGTAAATTTCTTGCAACCACCACATTAATAATAGATGGTAGAATTGCAAAGTAACTATATGAAACATTTTTATTAATTAAATTATAATAAGATTATAAAAGTTATTTTACTATAAAATTATCTGTTGTTTGTAATTATGTAAAAAGCACAGTTTGTGTGTATTTTATTTCGTATATAGTATTAAATAGTATAATAATAAATTACCAAATCTTAGTTTCTTCTAACTAGTTCAAAACTTCAAATCATGACAAAACTAATGCACAGATTTTGACGTGTAACTATATGTAGTAGTATCTACTGTCTTCAATTAAGTCGTATATTTTTCTCTTTAGATGGCCAAACATCAGATTTTTTTAGCCATATAAACTTGAATATTTGTCTTCATTAGAAATAAGTAAGAACATAAACTACCATAACAACAAATAATCGCATTTCATATCTTTCAAGCTTATGAGAAAAATATTTTTCTCTTGAGTATTTTATGATCATGTCACGATTTTAATTTGCTTTTTTGGCTGGATGTTAGCTTGGAAAATTTTCCAAACCAAAATAAATATGATTTTAGTTTTCATCTTTATTAGTGTAAGATTTTTTATTCCTATATGATGGGATGTTACAAAGTACAAATTATTTTTTATTAAATAAGGATCTGATTGTGATATTTTAATAAAAAATATATTTTGATCAAATTATTTTTTCTTATACGTAGAAATTAAATATTAGTATTAGAAAGTTTATACTTTATAATAATTCACGTACCATACCTAATTAATTGATCTATACTCAACTAATTGAATTAAATCTTTTCTATATTTAAAATATGTTTTAAAACATTATAGTAATTACTTCAATTTGTTAAAAAATAAAATAAAAAAATCAAAATAATTTACTGATTGAAGTAGTAACTTTTAAAAAATTGCATCTTACTTGAGTGATGAATGTGTTTGCTAGCTGATTTCTTAACTATTTGCCCCTTTTTCTTTTCCCTATACACGTTGTTGGCCTTTGTTAAACATTCAAAGTCCAGAGGATTTGATCTAGTTAACTACTGTTGACCATGGACTTTCCCTTCTTTCTTTACTCTGTTCTATACAATTTAAAGCCGTGGTAATGATAATAGTTGACTGTTGACCTTGTCATAATATGACCAAACAACGCTTATAATTTATTTTTATATATGCACTTATATTTCTCTGAACTCATATATAAATAAAAAATAATTAATTTTATATTAATTACAAAATTTAATTGATATTAATTATTTAATTTTTCTAATCTCAAATAAAGAATTAGATTATTTTTAAATTATCTTTCATTAAAATTTATTATCATAAATAAAAATGAATCATTTAAAAATAAAATTAGATGTAAATAAAAAATGTATTAAGAATAATAACATTAAATATAATAATTATTTAGTTCCAACAAAAAACATCACTTTTATATATATATATATATATATATATATATATATAGTGGGAGTATCACTTAAATAGTTTCATACATATATTATTTGCTTCATTTTATCCCTTTTTATATGATTGTTTTGTATTTTTGTGAGAGGACAAATTAGTACGTGTACGTGTTAGTGTACTTCTTCTTCATTCCTTATATACATTATTATATATATGTGTGTGTGAAAGAGATGACAATTTATTTTTAACTTCAGCAAAATCTTATTAAATCATGTTAACATTCTCATCTTTCAAAAAATTATTTAAAGAAAAATATTAAATATTTTTAGTTCTTTATTCAAGTATTATATAAAACACGTAGCAGGAATAATAGAAGTTCGAGAATCAAACTTAAGCTTTAAAAAGAAAATATATAATTATTATTTTTGGACAAACAAGGTGAAGTAGACATGTTGAATAATAGAATACAGCAATGGGTAGTTTGACTGCGATGTTCAAGGGTCAATATCAAACATTTAAACCAAGAAAAAGAGGTGCTCCATGACGCCACGTAAGAAAGAAACGCCATGCAGGTGGCAACAATTAAAGGAAGGTCAAGATAGTCAACAAATGGCCAATGATTCAAAACCCACGACCACAAGAGAGTACATAGATGAACATGTTAATTTTTTTTTTCAACTACTTAATTAGGACGTTTGATTTTTTGGATGGAACTCTGAAATATATCTACAAACTTTGGTCATTTTGATCTATAATAAGATTAATTCTCGTTTTGAAACTAAATAAATCTTAAAGCTTATCGTTCATCTTTCAAGATATATTATATGAAGATCAAATATAAGTTTTTTCTACAAATTTAGTGCGTGTTGGAATGACCCACAAATTTAGTGTTTGTTATCAACTGCATTAGAGTCACCGAACACCTTAATTGGATTGAAACAAATAAAAAAATAATACTAATAATAAAAAAAAACATGTATTTATTAGAAAAAGAAGGGTATTTTTGTAAGTAAAAGTTCACTTCAGCTTCTATATAAGGGACCAAAAAACTCTACGAATTACAACCACGATAAGCCTTGTGTTGTGTGTGTGCTTGCTTGTGTCCATTTTGGTGGCTGAAGAGAGAAAAGAAAGGCAAAGATGGGTATGCGAGTGGTGGTGATCACAAGAAGGGATTTAATCAACGACAATTATTTGTCCAACAGGAACATCGCTGGCCGTTTGATTCCCAAGAGGGGCCAAGTGAAGTTGGGAATTGTGGTGGGCTTGTTTCATAGAGTCTCCTCCGTCTTCTCCTCCATCACTACACGATGTGTTCATTTGTCTTGATTTTTAAGTTTCTTCAACAATTTTTGTTATCATTATGGAGGAATTGTTGTTGGAGACCCTGAAAGAAAGGATCATCAACAACTCAAGGGGAGGAGGAGTTTCTGTCTGAAGATTGAACTCCTTTTGTTTTGTGAATTACTAAAACAATTGTACATATCTCATAACTAGTTTATTTGTTGATTAATGCTATATAGATAATTTGTGTTAGTTTCTTTCTGAATATCATCCAACCAATAATTTATTGTTCTAAATTATACTCAAGGGTTATTTTGTAATCGAGTAAGGTTTATTCTAACACGAGAAACGTTTTGACCCCAATTCTAGGCCAAACAACCATTTATGGCAATTGAAACTAAAATTTGCTAATCGTGCCACAAACTTTTTCTATATCTGTTCTGATTTTTACCACAAACTAATTCAAACACAGTGAGTCTCCGATCTCCAACTCAATGTGTAACCAATTGCATTGGCAATGAAAGTGAGACTACGTTCATCATAATTAATTGCATTCCCTTATATCATGATGAGCATCAAATAACCACTTAAAAAAAAACCTCATTTACTCTGTTGTCACTACTCCTAAGATCTAAAATCACTAAGAAACCCCAAATCATAGTGCTATTTCATTTGTGACCATCACCATCCATCCATAGTATCTTAACTACAATAAAATCTTGTATCATTACATAAATCTTATGAATTTCAATGAAGGATTTTATTACTAAACTAAAAGCAATAAAACATTAAAATTGCCCACTTGTATTCATGAATTAAATTAATGATTTTTAAGGGTTTAATTTTTTATTTTTGGAGAAGTATTTGCGGGTGTACTTCGATGGGCAATTTTTAGTTTTAACTTAAACAAAAATTATTTTTGGCAGTTACTTTTTTTATTTAATAAATCGTATTTTTTTTTTTGCATTGAATATTTAATTTAATTTTAAATTTAAATATTGAATTTGAAATCTTGACACATTAGTTTATTTTGGTCAAAGTAGCTTATAAGCTGGTAAAAAGATATTTCTTTTTTTTTTGTTCTAAAAAGAGGACATCATTCCTTCTTTTTTTAAAAAAAAAATAAAGATATTTTTCCTTTTTTAGATAAATTAAATCTTGACACATTAGTTTATCATAATCTTAATTGATCTTAAATTGAATTAAAATTTAAATTTTGATGTACTATAGCAATAAACATTTATGTTTTAATTTAAATAATTTATTTTTATGTATTGTTAGTGTAATAAATTACCTACATGCTGTTGACTTAGACAAGTTAAACCTACTCACAAATTTTAATTTAATCATAATTTTATAACTCCGTTTCTCCTTTCTTTTTTTCTATTTCGATTTGTCAATTGTCATCACATTAGATGTCACACCTGATATTTTTTTCTCTATATATTTCTTTCTTCTCTCAATCTCTCTTATCTCTCCACCCAAGGTGGACGTTTATTATTATTCATAAAAGTTGGGTGAAATTTTTTTGTTGAACTAATTGTATGAACTCTGAGCGTTTGTTTGATTGGATGAAAATAGGATGGAGAGAGTAGAAATATAGCTAATGGAAATAATGTTGGCTTTGATATCAGGGAAATAGTGTGGAGTAGTCCAATAATAACTTGTCATTCTATTTCTCAATTATTTCCGTTCACTTCTTTATTTTCTTTTCTTAACTTTTCACATTTTTCTCCAACTAAACTCCTAATATTTCCTCTTTAATTTTTCTACTTATTTTCATTCATTCTATTTCTTTTCATCTTCTTAAACGTACCCTAAAGAAGGCACAGCAATATGCTTAATAACCCAAAAGTACTTTTATATACAGTAGGAAGACGAAACCAGAGAAGATTTAACTCATGGCTTTTAACTGTTCAAACAAAAGCCTTATAGTAAAAATAAAAACACCTTCAACCATTTGGGTTCTTGTTTTCACCTTTAGTTTGCAATTTCTTCCCATCCTTTGTAAAAAAAATTGTGAGGTTATCGGTAAGTCCCTTACAATGAATTCCGAAAGACATTTTTTTCTGTTGAGAGCTCAAAATATGAAGAATAAATTGTCGTAAAATATTTTAACCATGCAACTCATTTTTTTTATCTGTTATTATACAAATTCTCAGCGAATAGAAAGATTAAAAGAATGCAACGGCCAACAACTTAGCCAAAATAATGAGGCAAAAAGATTGACTGGTTTTGCTGCTTCTTTAATGAATGAAAATTTCAACCTATCCTGCTGTTGTCTCTGCCGAAGACTAATGTGGTGGCCCAGTTCACTGCCACGTAAAACCTGTTCCTCCAGCTAAGGACACGTGTAAGATATGCAGAGCGCCATATCATCCAGCTAACAAAACCAGCAAGTGACAACCCCTTTGAATCCTAAAAGTCATATATGTAGCACAAAATCATAAGCTGTTATTTTTGCTTTCCTTAATTTTTTTTTTCTTATATATGATTAAAAAAAATGACGGTTTTGATTTCCTTATATAATAAAAAAACTAACATTTAGATATAAATTAACATTACCTGCCAATTAAAAAAAAAAAAAACCTTGAAAGCTTAGTAAAGGTTAAAGATAGAATTAGAAACATTCCAATGTTGTACCTTTGACTGTCGTAGATCAACCAGTGCTTTGTAGCCACCTACTGATGCCATACTCCCAAGATGCCTATACACAAAAGGCTCTCCAAATGGCATGCCTTTTGCAGAATAAGCCTTGCCTCCATTCTGATTCCCTATTTCGTTGAACAATTCCACAAGAAACTTTCCCTGCCTTTCAGCAACCTGTAATAAACCAAATACATTGGTAAGTTCATGGGACATGAACAGCTCTTGATGCTAGTTTCTTCAGCACAGAGTGGAATATACTTTATGGAAATGTATTGTGACTAGAATACCTAGTTGCTGGTAATTACTATTTTTTATGTGCACAATGCCACATGAACAATTTAACACTAAAATAGCAATAGATATTCTGTGTGTGTTGGGGAATCAGATGAAACCAATGCCAAAAGACTTTCACATGAAAGCTACAACATAGTTGCTTTGGAAAGTGTGATTTTTCCGTTCAACGTGGTTCCAAAGGGTATCCAAACACACCCATAGTAGGCCTCCTGAGCAGCTACCAAGAGGGCACTCAGGAAGAGGTTTATATCATTCCATGCTCGGGAGTAAACATAAATAGATGTCAACTGCAATTGGCAAGTACATCCACTGTACCCTCTTTGGGATTTTTCTCATTGGATACAAGTACATTATAGATCAGCAAAGGTTTAACTTTATTTGGTTGTTTTCTTGATCACTTTATCGATATCATTTAGCAGAAACGAAATAGGTAAAGGCTAACCTGAGCTAGAGCTGGAAGCACAGGTCTTCCAGTGTGTTCAAGAAAACCAGCACAATCTCCAAGGGCAAAGACATCTTCCACCGAGGGAACACGCAGCCAATCATCTACACCAATTCTGTATCAATCAACAACATCAATTAAATGGAGATCACAATTGAGCAACAATGCTTTTTATTTTTAGGCAGCACACATACCTTCCACCTTGAGATTTAGGAAGATCTAGTGTTTTCACAAACTGAGAAGCACCAACCCCTGTGGACCAAACCAAGAGGCCATAAGGAACTTCTGTTCCATCACTCAGAATTATCTTTTTGGGATGCACCTCCTTCACTACACCTCGCATAAGACGGACCCCGGACTGATACAACAAACATTGAATGTATAAGGCTTAAACTTGAAAGTTGAAACCATGAGCTAGTTGCTAATCTAGACAGATTAAAATATATGATCAAAACTCAAGGTTTACCTTTGTTAAGTGCTTTGTTGCATATTGCCGTAGGCTAACATCAAAGGATGACAGTATCTCGTTTGCCTAATCATAAAAAGTCATCATAATGGTTAAGTATACCAATTTTAACCTCAACTCACACAATAGGCTTTCCTATATGGAAGTGAATTCAGCCAGGTCCTAGGTACCTCAATGAGTGTTACGTGAATGTAATCTTTGACATGAGTATAGCGCTCATGAACATCTCTCATGATGAAATCACTCAATTCACCACTAAATTCCACTCCTGTAGGGCCACCTCCAATAACTACACAGTGCAGAAGGCATTTCTTTTCTTCTTCTGATATGCCTGTTACATGAAAACGTTCTTAGCATATAGGATTTAGCAAGAAAATGACAACTGCAGAGTTATTAATACAAACAAAGTGAAACAATTGAAAATATAATGCTGTATAACAACTTTTAATGGCTCCTGCCGAAGAATAATACTAAAAGAAAAAGAAAGCTTAAAAGTGAATTAGAGGAGAAAATAAAGAGAAAACGGAACAGAATATGTGAATGACATATAGATGTGTTGCATTACCGTTTACAAAATTCTGTCAAAATGCAAAACTCCAATGAGAATACTTAAAAATAAACTATGATGGATATGAAATACCCACCTGGGTTTTCAGAAAGCATCAGATTAAGGAGAAGTCTCTTCCTTATTTCTTGAGCATGGTTCACTTCACGAAGAAAAAAAGCATTTTCCTTTACTCCCTTGATGCCAAAAGTTAAAGGCTCAGATCCTGTTGCAATTACAAGCTTGTCATAAGCGACTTTGAATTGGTAAGGCTCTTGAGGCAATCCACCATTGTTAACTGCCTCACAATAGATCTGTTGACATGAAATAAAAATGAGTAGGCATTTCACTAGAAAAACTTCTGCATTCTATAGAAAAACTTGGTACAAACATAGGTTTATATATCTCACATTGAGCATTCCATGACTACATGAATGTCCAAAGAATGTAAAGAAAACATAGGCCAAAGGGTGTATATCATTTCACTCACTTCATGTTTGCCTGTGTCAATGCCAGTGCAAGAAGCTAGAAAGAAGTAGGAGTTAGGGTCCCTTGCTAATGCATCCTGTATTCTGGATACAGGCTCAGTAACAGTTCTGAATTCCAGGGTTCCAACACACGTTGAAGCAAGCAAAGGAGTAAAGACCATGTGATTCCTTGGTGATATGCACACAACATCATAAATTTTGGTGTCTATCCCTTTGAGGAACCGACACGCAGCCCAACCCGTACCAAGAACAACCACCCTAGGCTTTTCACCTGGCTTTGTTGCCTCTAGTCCAGCATATCTTTGCCGATCATTCTCAAACTCATACTCAGATTCCTCTATAACCGTCTGTGTGCTAGCAGAAGGAAACTGATGGTGTGGCGTTCCTGATATTCCCCTCATTGAAAAGTTCATGTAGTTCTGTTCCTTAATTCTTGGAGCATATGAAAACTTTCCATCTGATTCAAAATTTGCATGGGAAGGTATGTTGCATCTGCTTGTGTATCCTCCTACATTGAACGTATCCTTCTCATGAGCATAACTGCCAAAAGCACCTCCTGATCTTCTCAGGTTGGCCCTAGCAATCCTTGCCAATGCCATTGTTAGAGAACAAGTCTTCTACACTTCCTAAACCTTCTGAAAAGATCAAAGTTCAGAGGTTTTAGTGTTTCCAAGTTTGAACAGCAATCAGGGGAAGGATGAAATGTTTTACAAGAAATAACAAGTTATATATACAAATTACGTGCTTCAGAGCATGAGCAGAGACAAAAGGGAGTTGAGGGTTGCAAAGAAACCACAGTTTGACAAGTTGGCAACCATCAATTCCAAGAATATTGGACAACAAAAACAAAAGTTAATGTAGCCTTTCTCATCAGCCATTGGCAGTTACAAAGAGCTCCATAAAGTTAAGAAACTCCCAAAATTGTTGCTGATTTTACATTAATTTCTTTACGCTAGTAACTGGCACATGGAATTTGACATTGACAGACATATGGAATATGATGGACACTAAAAACACGTCAAGATTTACTTTTTGATGATGCCATCAAACACATTTTCTGCAGAAAATGATCTTATTGAACAAAACACTAAGCGAGTTAGAATGTCATATAGATCCTAGAGGCTATGCTGTGAGTGATCATCATAAGCCAGACAACCATGGTTTTCCACTCTTGTAAGCTTATTCCACCCTTTTCTTTTAGAAAAAAAACTCTTACTGCCTGCAGATGACGGAGATTAAGATTGAAAGAATTTGTTGAAACTCTTTTCATGTGAGATTTGAATTCATCAAATGAGTTTGCATTGAAAATAAAGAGAAAAAAAATAAAAAAGAGTTTGCATTGACGAATCAATGCAAATTGATACTTGCCTACTAACAAAACAAAGGCATAGAAAGATCAACAATTTGGTTTGTCATGGCGACAACCCCGTAAAGTAACATCAATGCTCAAAGTCACAAGAAAAGCATGAACAAGGAAATAGAAATAGAAAGAGAAAAAAAAACACATTAGCAGAAACAGCAGCATCTTTCCATAATGATCAGTTTAATACTATGCAATTAAGCTTAAGAACCAAAAAATGATGAACACTTGAAGAAAATCAATATAACATGAGCAAATGAAAATAAAAAGCTAAGAATATTCATGATCCATGCTGTTTAAGAAAAGTAACCTTTGGTTTGGTAATGAAGTTGCTGGAGGCGAAGATTTAAGAATTTTTTTTCACGCTTTGTTGTTGTGTGCAAAATCTCGTATTTAGGTTGTCAGGGTTAAATATGGTACGTGTAGGCAACTTAGTAGTGTAAAGTTTATTAATACCCCATTCGCATGTGACACAGCACGCCGACTTGTGCCCCCAAGAAATTAGGGTACAATTGAGATTCTAGAAGGTCTTAAATCTATTTTTTTAACAAAGTGGTAAATGAAATAATAAATAATTCCAAGTAGAAAAGTGCCAAGGTTCTAGGAAGGGAAACAAGCACATTTTTTTTTTTTTCCTTATTCCTCCAAAAGGGAAGGGAGCGAATGAAACGGCGACGTTAAGTTATGTATGAAGAGAAATAAGACTTTTGCTCATTCCATCTTTGACCATAATGCCATAATTAATTACTAGAAACTTCCATTTCAATGTGTATTAGTAAAGTGGTCAAAGAAGGTGCAACAAATCTGTGGTGTTGAACTTTCATCAACGGTTGATAATGATTTATTCCTCACTGGGCCCCACATACTAGTAGTACTTCGATAGTTTTGGAGGTTCCGTGTCAAATGCAACGATTTCAGCTCTCAAGTCTCTATCTTCCCAAGCTCCTGTTATTGCGGAATCACTTTCCAAAATGTGTGCAGGCGTCAATTGGGCTTTTAGGCCCAAGGATTATTGCAAAGAAAAAAAAAACTTCTAAAGTAGTTGTTATTAAAATAATCTCATTTTTATAATTAAAATTTAAATAAAAACACTCAAATTCTCTTTTTATTGTGTATCGCACTGGTAAAAAAAACTAGTATGTATGTTAACTGGTAAGTGTATTTTACAAAAAAAAAAGACATTTTTGGAAAACAAACTGAAAAGAAAGATGTGTAAACAAAGAGGAAGAGTGAAGATAACAACACTACAATAAATTTATTTCTACATCCCCTGCCTTTTCTAATTTATTTATAAGAATGCCCTTAATTTTTGAAAACTAAATTTTATAAATTATTTTTAGTAATTGTTACAAGTTCTAGAATTTACTTTCTGAAATTTATTTTACTTTCAAAACTTCTTTTTTTTTCTTACATTCTACAAATTGAGTTTCGGGAATTCCCTCAGATCGGATCCAAGGAAGGTAAACTTCATACTCACATCTTTCTCTTTCAATTCTACTACTTGAGGGACCAATTATTTCTTTTACAAAGGTGTTGCCACTTACTGACTTACATGACGTCTAAGCAAAATTATTTAAACAAATTTATAATTTAGAAAGAAGTAATTATCAACGAGAGAAGTAATAACCAATGCATATTAGGGGAAGGGAAAGTATTAATTGGTCCATTAAGAGGTAATGACCCACGTTAATAAGGTTGTTAAAACAAGATTTCTCACCTCAAAAGGAGCCCCATTGCCAATCACATTCACACCACTTCCAATAGGTACAGAATGGTGGCTTCTATAATGGTCCAAAATTAATCTCACTAATCAATAAAGGGGTGGCAATCGTCTAATGTTGAATAATTTGGTGCATTGCATCGGTCGTCATGCTCGGGTACAGAGAAAAATGAAATACACACTTTTAGATATTATTTGATATAAAAAAAAGGATTCAAAAGAAGAAAAAAAAATGGGATGCATTAGGATCAATAATTCTCTTAAAGTAGATAGTAACACAACACAGGAAAAATTAAATATTCATGTCAGAAAGTAGATTTGAGTTTAACTCAATCCTACAAAACCACTCTGTAAGATGAGGATTGTTCTCCACTTATATCATTTATCTCGACATTATCTTTATTCGATATAGGACTTTAATATGTCTCATTTTTTCTCATGGTTATCCGTCATATGGAATTTTTAACACACCCTTCTATCTAGGTGTGACCACAATTCACTCAAAAGGGGAATCATTCCCTTTGGCCTTTTCATATCAAACAAGGAAAGTCCCTTGAAGCTAAGAAAAGCAAGGAGACACAAAAAACAACACTACCCACAAGAGGAAGAGGATATCTCTAGCTGAAGATTATGGAGTTTCTCTAATATTATGTTTTTAGATGAGAAAATAGGAAATACCTTCCAAAGTGCTTCCTGGTGTAGCATTTCTGTAGGCAAATTTGCATGCTAAGCTAATGTTTCAGAAGCATACCTGAATTGTAAATTGTAACCAATCAAATCATAGATGCAAATTCTTTATATTAGTTGTATGTAAGAAGTATTGTAATTGCTAGTAGTATGCTAATATGTCAAAACAAAGGGAGCCCCTGGCTATCCAAATGTACAAGCAAATGTACATATTAATTAATCAGTATTGTGAATTCATTATTGGTTAGGATAAGTATTTCAACTCTATCAATTCACAATGTTTTCAAGGAGCAAAGTTATGATAATGTGGCACAAGAAATTAATATAAATCTGTTTATATACAAATAAAAATATTGACTACCAAGCAATGGAAAGAGTAACCAATTTAATACTAAGAAACCAATCAGAGTATCAGACAAAACTAGAGAGTAAAATGATAAAAAGGTTGGACAGGAAATGTATCATGCTTATACCGATTTGGACAGGCTGTGTAGTTGTGGGCACAATATTCCCAAATTGATACATCATTTGGCCAATTATACTGCAGATAGTGAGTAAAAATCAGCAGTCAGCCTCTTGGCCTATAAATATCTATATTACAAGTCCAAGCAAGCAATAACCATGATGACAAAAGAAAAAACTTCATTTTCTCTATGCTGGGTATCTTTGTCATTTGAATAAATGGATTAAAAAATAGGGAAAAATAAAACTCACTGTAATATTCCTTTGAATGGCTTGTATCATAATAGAAAGATCAGAATCATAGAATGTTTTTAGAGCAGACTGAATAATCAAGTCATCCCACACCTGGACCAAAAATCCAAATCACTGAATTTAGTCTATTTATTGCATTATTGACAGAGACAGATTGCATGGGCATTATGGCCAACATATGAAAACCAAAGAAATATGTAGAAAATGTTAGTGACAACATAAATAAGAAGCAATATCAAAAGTGGGTGCATCTTGTACCTACAGTATGTGAGAACACAATAAGGTTTCTTTAAATTTGGCACCAAATGCTAAGTGTAGGAAATAGAAATCAGTGCAAACTGCAAAAGCATAAATGGAAATAGAGTTGAAATTGAAATTAAAATTCATTCCCTTGTTTTTAAAAATGGATAGAGATCCTGAATCTTTTCCTTGCCCATATGACCTGTTTCTCCCAATCATAATCAAGAAAGCAATAGCATATGAAATCAATAATCATTAATCATATGGAGTTAATATAGGTAAAAAAAATTCTTAGAAACTATGAATCTTTGATAAAGACCATTAAAAAAAAAAAAACAGACATTCTCAGTCAATCACAAACACTGGGAGAAAATGCCTAATACAATTTAGTTACAGAAGGCAACCAGCCTGCATCATGTCACCAACTAGCATAGAATCTGATTCTAGACACCTACATAATGAAGATTTGTTTTCCTTCAGTACCAACGAACTGTTATTGTGTTTCCATCTAGGGCTCCAGTGAAAACAACATGCAGGGGCTGCAAAAGAAAATGGGAATAAAAAACAATTCCTTTATAGCACAAGTTTGGAGAAGAAAAACACATATTGAACCATGTAACTGTAATTTTCACGTAGTACATAGGGAACAATATCATGACTTATTCGCACCAATTCTTGTTTTAAAGTTTCAAGTTCTCATTTCCCAACTTATCTACCCACAGGTAAACTCAAACTCTAGTTTGCTACTCATGCAAATCAAGGATAAAAGATATGAAAATCATATTTACTTTATAAACCAATAATAACTTCTGTTTTTTATAAGATCTTAAATAGGAACTAGGACGAGCAAACCTGATGAATATCCCCAACAAAATGTGACAAGAACATAAGTGCCTCTGCCAAATTATCTGTAATTGATAAAGGCAGAATCAGAAGAGTAAATTAAAGGAACTATCTTCGTATGTGACAAACAAATTAAGAATATCCTCTGTGAATGCATACAGTTAAATTCAGATGAAGTGCTTGCATCAGCTGATTTAAGTTGCATTGTATAGTTGTATATTGCTCCACTAACACACCTATGTTTATGTCTGTAAGAATCATGACAGTCTCCTACAAGAATCATGAAAAAAACACATCAGAGTAATTTGCAAAGTGTGTGGCCATTGAACTGTCTAAGGCCTTGTTTGGAAAATTTCTCAATAAGCATTTATAGGAGAAGAAAGTAAGAAAGTAAAATGAATTAAATTTTTCCCACAAGTTAAAATCAACTTATGCACTTCAACTTTTTTAAGAGCTCTCTCATTTAACTTTTCCAAAAACTGATTTTAACTTATGCACAAGCTAATTTTAACTTAAAAGAAGTTTAATTCATTTTACCTTCTTATTTTCTTCTCATAAACTGTCATTGATAAGTTTATCCAAACAAGACCTGAATACACGACAATTTCATCGAGGCCAATATACCAAACAACCGAACAAACTTACTGAAGTATTCATAGTTACACTTGAAATCCGGCGTGTCAGCATAATGTAAAGCGCTACACCAACGATAGCGGTAAGTATGGCCAACCTCATCAGCCCAAGAGCAAACCGCAGCAAGATCACCTTGAGCAGAATCTGGAAGCATTTGTGATCAGAGACTTTTCACACTAGTGAGTCAAAGAGAACTTTATGATTAGGGTGTTTGTTAATGCCTTATCAAAAGTGATGAATTGTTTGTCAATGGCTTTGAACAAGTTTAAGACTTTTTCATGCTAATTGACAAAACCACGTATTGAAATTGAGATTTTAATCTTAATGAACATGTTGAACCAATCAGATCACTCCCACCACTCATATATGACAACAATTAATATTGGGTTACTTCCACAAGTAATTGTAGGTGATTCATCTTTCTGATTAGTATAATCTATGGCCATCTACCCCAAATGTGGCAGGATCATCTCCTTCCATATATTATAATTATCTCCTCTAAGTTTAAGAATGCTACATTGGATATGAAAAAAAGAAAAAACTAACATATTGAGAAAACGTATAAAGATCAAAACCTTGTGTCAAAATTAAGGCGTACTAATCAAAATTATTTGTTTAACCAATGTAAACATGCCCGGAAAAAATTTGCAACATAAAAATGGTTTGTGAGCTAAGTTTTTTCTAAATCAAGTAAATCATTTTATTATTTTTTAAGCATTCTATATACTTGTCGTATTAATATGTTGATATCATCACTTTTATTCACACGCATTTACTCTTTCTCGTTAAGATGTGATTTAAATAATCCATTATCACGATATTTCATAAAATTATAACTTTGAGATAGGTAGACAAACAAAAAATATATCACAACTCCCATAAAATTTAATAACAAAACTAAGGAGAGTCCTGAAAGATATGAAATATTAAGAATCTTCTTGTTATTCCATTGTTATCAACTTCTTTGAATGTTCTAATTTTCATGATTTATAACTTTGCACAAAAATATAAAAACTATAGTCTCTCTCTCTCTGTATTGCAACTTCTCTAGTCTATTTTTGAAGAAGACAGAGATTGACAATCTTTTTAGATATATAAAAAAATAGTGTTTTTTTTTAATATTAATGCTGCTGCTAAAACGTCTAGGTTTAGTGAATCACAAAAGGAAGACCATGAACAAAAATTAGCTCACATGTGCATAAAAAAAATAGCTCACACTAAAGTATGATGTGAGTTTAATGTCTTAATTATAACCTACAAATCCAAATAGATGAAGTTGGCAATGTCTTGTCACTAAGCAATAATGCACAATAATATTAATCTTAATAGTGTAATCATCAAAGTGTTGGGGGGAAATCTACGATTGAATTGTTGATTTTTTTGTTAAGGAGGTCCCAAATTCCTATTCATTGAAAATAAGCCAGGTGTGATTCATGCTAGTGTAGCCGTGTAGGGTATAAGATACCTATAATGTGAACATGCAAGACAAAAAGTAAGGGTTATAATATTAGTATAATAATCTTTTATAATTTATTTTTCGTCACATTTAATTTATTTCAAATTTGTCTCTCTAATGTATAAAAAAAGTACAAAATTAATGTATAACTATAATGTCAAAAAATAATAATTTAGTTGCAATAGTTAGGTCCGGTTAGGTTGAAAATTTGAAAAGAGAAAATTGGTGATTTCATGGGGATGTTCAATAACGTGTTCCAACAAGAATATGTCCAATAGTCAAATACCGAACAAAAAAAATTATATTTTAGGTAATTATATTATTTTTTAAAGGAAGGACTAAAAATATTATTTATCACAAACAAATTACATATAACAATATTTATGTTTAATTGTACGTTGAACTCATAGTCGCACAAATTTCAAGATGAATCCAACTATCCATTGCAAAGATACAAACTAAATGAAAGGGGCTGGATTTTTTGCTAGCAAATGTTCGCAAACTCAAACAGTTACACAAATATATCATGTGCCTGTAAGATTTTTTAATGTTTCGTTAGATTCTTTGATTAAATAACAAGTACTGAAACTGTCACCAACATAGATGTTATATTTTGAGACTAAAATTATTAATAGAAGAAAAATATAATTTTGTGTCAAGATCAGATTTTATTTCACAAAAGAATGAGTTTCTTGTATGAACAAGAATAAGTAAAATGCAAAAAAATGAACTAAAACTGCACAAAACTCACAGTAATCACTTTTATTCAATCTCTGCAGTATTTTTTTCTTTGGTTACAGAATCTCTCTTATGATCTAGGCTATGCAAGAAGAAGAAATAGAAACACTATTTCAAGTCTAATCAACCTAACCAACTTAAAACTATCTAACCGTTACATTCTATAACAAGATAACAGAAAATAACTAAGTTGGTAAAGTCTAAAAGAATCTAACTAATGATTGTTAATGAACCAACATACAACAATTCTCCACCTTGGTTCAATAACAAAACATTAAAAAAAAAACAGTGGTCGCTGCAGAAACATGATTTAATCACCCTTCAGCTGAATTAAGTCCAAACAATGGAAAAACTTGCTGCTTGGAAGAGCCTTCGTGATCAGTTGAAATCTTCTTGACTATAACTTATCCTTGACCAATAACTTCTCTGACAAAATGCAGCTTAATATCAATGTGCTTTGTCCTCTCATGATGCACAAAATTTCTGGATAAATCAATGGCACTTTGGCTGTCACAGTGTATTGTGATCACTTCATTATGTATCTTCAACTCCTTTGCAATGCCTTCAAGCCACAAAGATTCTTTCACAACTTTTGTAAGAGCAATATACTCAGCTTCAGTGGTTGATAAAGCCATTACCTTTTAAAGGCTAGCTTTCTAACTAATTGCAGTGCTAAAAGCAGTGAACACAAATCCTGTGAGGGATTTCCTTGAATCTAAACAGCCAACATAATCAGAATCTATAAAACCTTCAATAACAGTTGTTCGTCTGCTATTCCTAGCTCCACCATAAACCAGAACTCTTCCAAGTGATCCTTTGATATATCTGAGTATCCATTTCAGGGTTTGCCAATGTGCTTTGCCTGAATTTGCCATGAACCTACTTACTAGGCTCACTACATGAGCTATGTCAGGGTGAGTACATACCATAGCATACATCAGTGACCCTACAACATTAGCATATGGAATACCTTCCATGTAAATTATATCATCATGTGTCTTAGGTGCTTGACTTGTACTGAACTTAAACTGCTGTGACATAGGAGTAGTTACAAGTTTAGAATTTGACATTCCAAACCTTTCAAGAACTTTTTTATGATATAATTCCTGGGACAGATACAACAATTTCCTTTTTCTGTCCCGTTTGATTTCTATTCCTAATATTCTCTTGGCTGCCCCCAAATCCTTCATTTCAAATTCCTTGCTCAGTTCAGATTTCAATTTTTCAACCTCACTCTTGCTGTTACTTGCTATCAAAATATCATCAACATATAATAGCAATATCACAAACTCAGCTTTAGAAGGAAATTTGAAGTAAACACAGTTATCATAGTGACTTCTATGAAACTGCATGTGAGCCATAAATCCAATAAATCTCCTGTTCCACTGCCTGGGGGATTGCTTTAGACCATACAGGGATTTGTTTAATTTGCAAACATAATCCTCTTTACCTTTGACTTCAAACCCCTTGGATTGTTTCATCAATATCACCTCATCAAGCTTCCCATACAAAAATGTTGTCTTCACATCCATTTGTTCTAACACAAGATCAAATTCTGTCACCATAGTCATAAGAATTCTGATTGACCTGTGTTTCACTACAAGAGAGAAAACTTCATTGAAGTCAATTCCCTCCTTTTGAGTGAATCCTTGAGCAACAAGTCTAGCTTTAAATTTGTATGGTTCAATTCCTTGGATGCCTTCCTTTTTCTTGAAGATCCATTTGCAGCTGACCACTCTAGAACCAGGGTTTTTTTAATCAATTCCCATGTATGGTTGTCATGGAGAGACTTAATCTCTTCATTCATGGCACTTAACCATTTTTCTTTCTTCTTACTAGCTAAGATAGCTTTAACAGTTTTTGGATCTTCCTCCAAAACTTCACTGGTAGCTACCAGAGCAAATGCTATTAGACCAGCATATCCATACCTCTTAGGTTGTTTGATTTCCCTTTTGGTTCTATCTCGAGCCAGCACATAGTCAATTTCTTCTTGTTCCTCTTCTTTAGATTTCTCTTCATCAAGAGGCCAATTAACAGCTTGTGTTTCAACATGTTTATCCTCAGTCTCCACCTCAAAATTTAATTTTTCATAATCAGTTTTCATACTCTGATCAGTGTTGGACTGAACCATGCTGGGCTTAGTCTTGTAGGCCATTTCAGCTTCATTGAAGACAACATCACGACTCACTAAACACCTCTTAAAACCAGCATCCAAACACCACAGCTTATACCCTTTCACTCCCTCAGGATATCCTAGAAAAATGCACTTGACAGCTCTAGGTTCCAATTTGTCTTGCTTGATGTGAGCATAGGCAACAAAGCTAAATACCTTTAGCTGTTTTAGACTTGGTGGGTAGCTAGACCAAATCTCCTTAGGGGTTTTGAAATTCAGAGTTGTTGAATGACACTTGTTGATGAGATATACAACAATCATTGCTGCTTCAACCCAAAAAATCTAGGGTAATCTTGCACTCAGCAACATACATCTCATTCTCTCCAAAATGGTCCCGTTGAATCTTTCAGCTAAACCATTTTGTTGAGGGGTGCCCACAACTGTCCTATGCCTTGCAATGCCATTCTCTTTACAAAAATCATTAAAAGGTTCAGAACAGAACTCAAGACCATTATCAGTATGAAGCCTCTTGATCTTTCTGCCTGTTTGGTTTTCCACAAGTGTTTTCCAGCTTTTGAAGTTATCAAAAGCCTCATCTTTTGTTTTATGAATGTAGATCCACAACTTCCTTGAGTAGTCATCCACAATGCTCAAGAAATACCTTGCTTCAGAATGAGAGGGAGTCTTGGTTGGACCCCAAAGATCAGCATGAACATAGTCAAGGGTATCTTTTGTTCTCTGTTGTCTAGCATTGAATTTGGCTCTGTAGGCTTTGCCATAGACACAATGTTCACAAAACTTTAATCTTTCCATTCTGTCCCCACATAGCAGCTCTTGTTTTGCCAATTCAATCAACCCCTTCTCACTTACATGGCCCAACCTCATGTGTCATAACTCAGTTTTTGATAAAACTCTTCCGATTGCAGTGGCTGCAGAGCCAATTACAACTTCACCATCTATAGAATAGAGGCCATTCTCCATAATTCCCCTCATGACAACCATGGAGTCTTTAATTACATTCAGTATTCCTTTTTCACCCTTGAACACATACCCTCTTTTATCAAATTCACCAAGAGAGATTAAATTTCTCTTCAACTCAGGTACATATCTAACCTCTGTGAGAATTCTTTCAGCCCCATCATGAAACTTGAACCTTATAGACCCAATTCCTTCAATTTTGCAAGGCTTGTTATCTCCAAGGAGTACTAACCCATCTACTTGATCAGAAAATTGTTCAAACCATGATCTATTTGGTGTCATATGCCATGAACACCCTGAATCCATTAACCATTTAGTTTCTAGATTCTTTTCAGACACAATCAGTGCCTCTGCAGATTCATAGCCATCATCTTGAACAATTGTAGCATTTCCTAAGTTCTTCTTCCTATTGTTACTGCCACCATTTTTCTGCCTTTCAGGACAAACTTTTCTTGTATGACACTCCTTTTTACAGTGATAACATCTGATTTTGAAGATGTTTCCTTCACCATTCTTCTGATTTTATGGCTTTTGCTTCTTATCAAATTTACTATCTTTCTTGAAGGTCTTGTCAGTTGCCTCTTGCTGTCAACCTTTCACCACTTGTAGAGGACTTTTTTTCCTTTCTTTCATTCAATTCCTTTGAATTCAAAGCAGCCTACACTTCATCAAGAGATATAAAGTCTCTTCCAAACAATAAAGTCTCTTTGAAATGAGAGTAACTCTTAGGCAAAGAGCACAACAATAACAAAGTTTGATCCTTATCATCAATAGTGACATCGATATTTTCAAGATCTAGAATCAGTTTATTAAAAAAATCCAATTGTTCTCCTACTGATCTATCTTTATGCATTTTAAATGAATACAAAGTCTGCTTTAGGTAAAGACGATTAACTAAAGATTTGGTTATGTA
>NC_038243.2:35878385-35906886 GCF_000004515.6 Glycine max | reverse complement strand
TTTCCGTAGCTGTATATCATTGCGTGTGTTTGGATTGCGATCCAAAAAGTAAAGTTCGATAAAACTTAAATTTAATCAAAAGGAGGTTTAATATAAGTTAATTTATGTTGAGTTTTATACATTCAAGGGAAAAAACAAAGGCGGAAGTAGTTTTGTACTTTTTTCCCTCAATTAGGATAAAAATCAGGTTTAATTGTAAAAATAATCTCATGTTTTTTCATCTCACTTAAGGGTTTTTTATTTTTTAATTCACTATTATAGTTTTTTTTCAAGTCTGAGTCTTCAAAACAAAAATTTAACGTTGATTATTAATATAAAATATTGACGGCTACATATCCATATATTATTGATCATTTACAAGATATATGCAAATTAATCATCATCAGTTGTTATCTTAATAACAATTACTAAAGAAAAATAATTCACATCATCCATTTCTCAGACCCACATATTATTGCTTACGTGTTTTCGTTTACGGGTTCTAGGAGAAAAGTTTATGGGTGTTGAAAATAAGTGAGGTGAATTGTTTTTTATGAATAATTGTTACTAAGATAGTTATTTGATGACGATTAATTTGTATATACTTTTTAAATGATCAATCATATGTCAACACGTATATTAATCGGCAACACTCAATTTTTGCTCTTAAGATTCAAATAATTAATTTAAAAAAACAAAAAAAACTTTGATAATGTATTAAAAAAATAGGAGAATCGACTTAATGAGTTGAGAAAAATAAAAGAATTATTTTTACAATTAAACCTAAAAATTACATTCAATTCATCTTAAAAAATGATTTGTCAAATAAGCATGTGTAACTTTCCATGAGAGAGAGTATTTCGGTTTAGGTAAGTCTAAACCTCAAACCAAACACACCCTATATCACCATCCAAGGAAAGGGTGTTATGGTAATCTCGCTCCTGATGCCAACTCAGGTCCTGATAACTCAACTGAGTGTCCTTTCTGGCGCCTAACCATGTATTTGCAATGAGTCACATCACATGCGTGTTCAATTCAAACTTCAAAAAACATGAAACCTTAAAACCCCCAAAAGCAGTGTCCTCAATCATCACATTCTCCCACCACGATGTTGTCTCTGACACCAAGATCTTCTGTTGTTCCCTCACACCTCATTCTTCTCCTTCTTCTTATTCTTCTTCCTCTCACAGGGTCAGCAGCAGCAGTGGAAGAAGAGAATTCTTACTCTTCTGATCTTCACAGGGTGCTCCACAGCCATGGCTTGCCAGCAGGGCTCTTCCCTCGGAGTGTCAAGTCTTTCAATTTGGACCAGACGGGTCGCTTGGAGGTGCACTTGGATCGGCCGTGTTTGGCTCAGTACGAGACGAGGGTGTTCTTCGACAGTGTGGTGAGGGCTAACCTTAGTTTCGGACAACTCAAGGTGTTGGAAGGGATGTCAAGGGAAGAGCTTTTCTTGTGGTTGCCTGTGAAATATATCTTAGTGACCGATCCTTCTTCCGGACTCATTGTTATTGATATTGGTCTTGCTTTTAAACATCTCTCCTTGTCTCGGTTTGAAGATCCTCCAATTTGTAAATCTCATTCTGGTACTACATCATGTCCTTTCTCTCTACTACCTCTAATTGGATGTCATTAATTGTTGCATGGCAATTTGCCCTGAGTTCTTTAAAGCATTTCATTCACAAAGAAATTATTATAGGATTTGAGACCATCGAATGTTAATGACCTCGGCCAATTTCTAAATGATATATTATAGTCAAAATTTTCAATTTGTAAGAAAAAAGCTAGTAAACTTGATTATATATTATGTGGAGATTGGTTGAGATCAGATTGATTTCAGGCCATTATATATTCATGATCTCGGTCAATTTTTAAATGATATTTAGTGAAAATTTTCAATTGGGGAGAAAAAGTTAATAATAAACTTGACTAAATATTGCATAGACTGGCTGAGACCCTTGAGACTATATAATAATTTCTCCTCATTTCTAGGTTTTGATTTTAAGATGCAATGCGAAGATAATAGGCTTGCAAGTTTAATCTCAAACATTATTTTTCAGGATACCAACCAGTGACTAAATAGTGATTACTGTGTTTCTGTTCTCATAATTCATTTTTCTCTTTATTTTTGTATTTTGTTTAATATGTAGAGTTTTGATATCGAAATTGGATGTGGGTGCAGGTCTTATGCTTAAGGTTGGTGGAAGGAAGGGCGTTGGATTTACAGCTCAGAGATGAAAGGCTGTTCGCTCGGCTGAGGATGGCTTCTTCTTTCTCTTTTCTGGGTTCTGCTGTTCTGGTTTTCCATAGAAAGAATTATGTGAAGAAATGTGCAAAACCAAAATATATAATGTCATCCATTAGTTGCATGAAGTTGATCACAAGAGAAGAAATTATACCTCTGTCCGTTAATTAGGATCAACATTAAAACTTTGAGGAAAACTCTAATTCAATTATAGCTAGAAAATACTTTTTGAATATGTGTTTGTAGTCCTTTAATTTTATCAAGATTTCTTTTTAAATTTCAAGATACTGTAGTATTTCCTTCAAGTTTAGATAAAAGGCTAAATATGCTTTTGAAGCAAATTGATAAAATTAATTCATAAGGGATAAAAAAAGGTTTTTTTAAGACTAAAATAATTAAGATTTTGTTCCAAAATTTTATACTTATATTCAAAAGTGTTGAGTTTAAGAAATGCCCCAATTTTTACAAAGAATACAATCATACAATGATAAAATCGTATTCACTCATTTATTTAAACACAAATAGATAATTTGTTCACCAATACATGTATATTTTCTTAGGCAAAGTATACAAATATTTAAATATAAGGTAGTAGTTGGTGTGTAATTGAGTAAACAAACCAAAATGCAAATGTTTTGTCCTCTTTCGTTCAGCATTTTTCATGAAGTAACGTTATGTCTATTTTCTTCATATATATTATATGAATTAAACAATAGAATTCATATATATTATATGTTTATATTTTGTAACAAAAAAAAAATGTTGTAGCTAGTTTGATTCCATTTTGCACCACGAGAGTGTGAGACTGTGAGTTGATCACGTTTTATGGGCTGCTTGATGCTGTGGGACTAGATGGGGCCCGGGGGTAGGGGTTGGATGACTGTTGCTCTGATATATGAGGAGTTACAATGCCAGGTTGTGAAGAAGAAAACGGACGAAGCTGTTGCATTTTTCAGGAAAAGAAGAACATGGGTGTCTAACCTGAACTTTTTAATAACATCATTTCTTTGATCGAAGGTTTTGTGAATGAGGGTAACTTAGATGAAGCTAAGAAAGGGTTTGGACGATTGGTGAAATAGCAAATTGTACCAAAAAAAAAAGAGGGTTGAATATGGTGGAAGAGGCTTATTCTCCACGACTTTGTAAACTATGATTTGAATTCCTGCCAAAAAAAATGCTTATATTAGTGTCTAATTTTACCTTAAAGAAAATTACGGTCAAAGAGAAAACTTATAGAACAAAAAAGAATAGCAAATTGTTCCCCAAATTGTAAGATTTTAAACTCCAATGCTCTTCCCCACCCCTCATTCTCCCCAAGTTCCTAGTTTCCTAGTGGTTTTAGAAGATAACATGTTTATTTGCCATTACTATGGAAAATAAAATTATCTTTGCAAGCATATAGTTCTTGAGTCTAGTGGTAGATACAGGACTGATGTATATTAAACCTATTAAATATCATAAGTTGATCCAAGGATACAATAATCTAAAATCCATTTTAATTTGATGGACAAATGAAAAAGAAATAAGTTTCTATTTTTAATTGCCCCATACTATATCCATAACAACTTTTTTGTTTGCCATTCACCATCCATGCCCTGAAAAATAACTAAAACAGAATCAACTTCTTAAAGAATTTAAACTTGATCAAGTTAAAGCAATTGATATATTAGCATGAAATAATGTTTCTCAGGGTAGCAGAACATAAGATAGTCATGAGTAGAAGTTTCATCATTGATCATACAGCATAAACTATTCTCCTTCTATAATTATACATATTCCTATCTTTCCTAGGGTCACCTGCATGAAGGTTGTAACCAGATATGCTTTTTTTAAGGTTGTAACATTGGTGTCTATCAGTTCAATGCCAATATTATCCATGGCTTCCATCAATTTCTTGAACCTTCCCCTCTTCTTCTCAATGATCATCTTGACCCACAGTTTGTTCCCATCAATTTTTGTCGCCTAGACCTCTCTTCCTGCAAAAAGTAACTGCATCAAAATTTACTGTTGTAATTATAGAGAAGATTAATTCATTTAGTTAAGAAATTAAAATTGTAGATAACCTGTACTATCCCCAATTTGTTCATCTCTTCTGCAGCATCAATTTCTTCTTTCTTTGGTTTTATTTCCTCTGATGTTGCTTCCATTTCATGAAGCTCATAGCTGAGACTCTGGACTATGTTTTGCTGGGTTTCGATGTAGGTGATGGCATCCTCAACAATGGTTGCTTTGTTCATCTAAAATCAATAATATTAGGATCCATAATCAATTTCCATTCAATCATTTAGTGTACTGAATAAAAACTAATCCAATAAATTGAATTATAATTAAATCATTAGATAAAGGAATATATAAGAAACTAAGTGAAGTTCAAGTGGTTGTTGCATTGTGATGATGGGTACTAAAGACCGCAGCAGCAAAATCCTGGTACTGAGCTTCTCCCTCCTTCTCCTTTCCACCTCAAGGTTCTTGGATTTGAACACTTGTGTGTCATAGTCATAGTTTTTCCTCCTCATCCTTTCCCTGTTGCTACCATTTTCAGCATTAAAAGAAAACTCATCTAGAGACATGTGTAGCCTTTCTTCACATACATGTCCCATTTCTGGACTAGTGGGTCTTAGCAAGAGAGAAAGAAGGTATTGAAGAAAGATCTTTCAATGTCAAGTGAAGAGTGAAAACCGAGTGATTGGCTGCTATTTAAGTGCTTCTCACAAAGCCTTCATCACATCATGTGTTTTGAGAGGTTTTTTAGTCCATGCGTTTCTTATGAGAGAGAAATGTTCCAGTTTAGGCCTATTAAGGGTTTGCTACATGTTTGAATCTGGATAACAGAACTAACAGATGTGAATATAACATCCAATGAGAGGTCAAATTATTATTTTCTAGAAGAAACCATACACACATAATTAAAGTCTATTCTAATTTGTAATTGCAAGTTTGCAACTTACCACCACACCTCGTTGTAAGTGTTCTCCAAAATAGATTGATGAAAAAAATGGATTGGTGACTTTTCAATGATATTTCATTTATAGGAGCAATAAATGCTGGAAGTGAAAATGAATATTGTGGACTTCATTTGTTGCTTGTGTGTTATTTTCTTTTGTTGTCGTGAAATTAAGTAGACATGAATGCTTAACATACTTATAATGTGTTTGGAAGTGAATTTTTTTTCTTCAAGGAAGATATCTTAATAGTTGAAAGTCCTTAGATTAACTCTAAAAGTGTAGAAGTTATCGAAATGATTTTAACCTATCTTAACAAAATCTTTTTCATATGTACCATTAGAGAATTGAACCCTTGTTAGAATGTTTTTTAAAGTCTATTACATTCTCTTTAAAATCATATTATTTCAAGTTTAATGTGAAAGTTATTTTTACTAATTTAAATGCAAAACCAAAGATACTATTATTAACACTATGTATTTATTGAGAAATTATTAGGTGGTATTTGACTATCATTTAATTCATTGTCTCAATCAATCTTTACATAGCACATAATCAAGTATTATTAATTCTATTCTTATAAATTAAAAAACTTACATATATTTTACATAGAAATTGAATGGGACCATGAATAGGAGATTATTCAAAACTATTAGTATATGTCAATTCAAATTGATTTAACTCAAAATCAATTCTAAATCTGAACACATTAAGTTTATATATAAATGTGGAGATTGACATAATTTTTCTATACACGCTAAATCATATAATGTGAAAAGTAAAATAAAATATTTAAATTACATATAATCAACGAGAAAAATAACATTTTTTTCTCTTTACTTACTTTATAATCAATGTTCATCATTTTTTTATTTGTAGAAATAAAAAACAAATATTAAGAATTTATAACAATTTATGCATCTTGATTGATCAATTGAATTGGACTCTTTAATTTTGGTATAAAATAACAAAATATTATGTCAACAAATAATATAATTATTAATGATATAAATATCTTTACAATATCATTTAATCATAAACCATCATATATAATATTTTTTTTATCATAACTATCTTAAAACCCCATTTTACTCCTTTAAACCGTTATTTCATTCATTAAACTTTTTCATAAACCATTATTTCTCTTTCACTGTCTTATTTTTTATTTACTTATTCTTTGTTCTCTAACTATACTTATCAGTTGATTACACTTCGCAAACCACCAACTCACTCCCATTAGACTATGCAAACTCCTTCGTTTTAAAAATAATTTATAATGCAGTAAAAAAAATCTAATTAATTAACAATGTTAAAGATTTTTATCCTAAATTCCTAACAAAGTATTCGTTAAACTCATTTTTAATAATTAAAACGACACTTACTTTTTTTATTAAAAAAATTTAGATGAGTTGAGTCTTAGAGATGTACTAGAATTAGGAATTAGGTATGGCTCAAGGCTGGATGAGTTGATTCTTAGATCGATAATGAAATTCAAATTTAGATACAAATTAAATTGTTACCAACTGCATCAACTTGATAAAGACGTTTACTTCAAAATTTGCAAAACCCTTATGGACCTAAAATAGATAAGGGTGTTGCTAGCTGCACCTAGCAGTATTGCTGTGCACACAGCAATTTCCCATATTATCAAAATTGTCCTTTCGTAAAATTTTATGAAAGAAGTTGTTCTGTATAATTTTACTTTTACAGAAGGACAATTTTGAAAAAAATAGGAAATTGCTGGGTGCACCAGCAATACTGCTGGGTGTACCTAGCAACACCCAATAGATAATCTAAAACCCTTGGGCAGAAGAGCATGCTCAAGGCCCAAACTTTAAAACAGTTGAACAAACAATGGCTCCATTTAGACCTTGTGTTGTGTTCAACACTGTTGCAGAAGACACAAGAAGTCACAAAATGTATCACGTTCTTAACCGCGCTTTCTGCACCGCCACAGAGCCCGCCACCACCATCGCCGCTTCCATCAGGTCCATTTCGGAGGATCTGTACAAGGAAGTGAAGCTGAAGAACGTGGTGGAGAAGTTCAAGAAAGCCTCCGACAACGACCGCTTCCGCAAAAAAACCGGCATCTACGAGGACACCGTTCGGCGCCTCGCCGGCGCCCGGCGCTTCCGGTGGGTCCGCGACATCCTCGAGCACCAGAAGCAGTACTCCGACATCTCCAACGAGGGCTTCTCCGCGCGCCTCATTTCCCTCTACGGTAAATCCGGCATGACCAAGCACGCGCGCAAGGTGTTCGACGAAATGCCGCAGCGAAACTGCAGCCGCACCGTGCTCTCCCTCAACGCCCTCTTGGCCGCGTACCTCCACTCCCACAAATACGACGTCGTCCAAGAGCTTTTCAGGGACCTCCCAACGCAGCTCTCGATCAAGCCCGATTTGGTGACTTACAACACCATCATCAAGGCGTTTTGTGAAAAGGGTTCGTTTGATTCGGCGTTGTCGGTGCTTCGGGAGATTGAGGAGAAGGGTTTGAGTCCTGATTCCATCACTTTCAACACTTTGCTTGATGGGTTGTACTCAAAAGGTCGTTTTGAGGAGGGTGAGAAGGTGTGGGAGCAAATGAGTGTGAATAATGTTGCTCCTGGTGTGAGGAGTTACTGCTCCAAGTTGGTGGGGTTGGCTGAGGTGAAGAAAGCAGGTGAAGCTGTTGAGCTATTTAGGGAAATGGAGAAGGTGGGTGTGAAGCCTGACCTCTTCTGCATCAATGCCGTGATCAAAGGTTTTGTGAATGAGGGTAATTTGGATGAGGCTAAGAAGTGGTTTGGAGAGATTGCAAAGTCTGAGTATGACCCTGATAAGAACACCTACTCTATCATTGTTCCCTTCCTCTGTGAGAAGGGTGATTTCAAGACTGCCATTGAGATGTGCAAGGAGATTTTCAACAACCGGTGCCGTGTTGATGCGACGTTGCTGCAGGGCGTCGTGGATAAGCTGGCGAGCGAGGGCATGATTACAGAGGCTAAGGAGATTGTGGAGATAGGGAAAACCAATAGGTACTGTCGCTATAGGTTAGATTTGCCAGCAAAAGAGTAGAGTTATTTAGTCGCACTTTCTTATTGTTCTTGCGGTTTAAATGGTTTTCATAATGGTGATTGGGAAATTGTCAAGAATGGATTTTGTTTGGCATTGTGAGCTTAGTAAAACTGGTTGCTTCATAATGGCTTATGCAGTCTGATTGCACTAGCTCTTTTTGCTGGTTAGATATTAGCCCTTAAACTTTACCCCTGCATCAAATTTCTTGTTATGTGAATTTGCATTTAGCAGTTTTAATATGGAATGCATACCTGCATGCACATATGAACTTATATGTGGATGTTTTGGAGTTTGGTCTCCCTACTGTTATCTTGGGCATCATCATTGAATGCTATATAGAAATATAGATTCGGTTTTAAGGCAAGGGCATTGAAGAAAGATTGTCAAAAACGATAGCCGATGAGGCTTGGCAACATTCTCTGTAGACTCAAGTTTACTTAGTCTGTCACTGTATTAATCTTCTGAAAATTTATGTTATCAAATTACTCTTGCTAAGATATAAAACCTTGTCAGTTTTTTTTTTTTTTTTTTTTTTATTAACGGAGGACTAATATTGTAATCCGAAAGGATTAATTTGATAATTATTTAATATGTTTAAAAAGAATTAAATTTGTAAGTTTGGTTCTTCTAGAGTTAGAGATATACTTTAAGGAGAGAAAATTAAAGATATATAATAGCTGTTTTTTTCTTCTTCTGAAAAACCTATCTGACCACTTGATATGAGTCTCTTCCTATTATTTTTTTAATTAACAAGAATAATGATCATTTATGTTTACTTTTATTAGAATAAATTTCATTACTTTTTTCTTATGTAGTAAATCCTCTCAAATAAAATTATATAATTGAATTAACCCTTTCTATAAAAAATAAAAAATAAAAATGAATAACCCTTATGGTGTTACAGTTAAGTAAAACCTTCTCTTAACCCAGAAAAAGTTAAGTAAAACCTTTGGCAATTATTGTACTTCAATTGCGATAAACTTTGTCCGTGATCATTATTGTACTTCAACTGCGATAAACTTTGTCCGTGATCATTATTGTACTTCAACTGCGATAAACCAATATTGGATTGATTTTATTTCACTTTAATGATTGATATATTTACAAAATTACGATCTTAATTTAATTTAATTTCTTTTTTATCGTAAAAAAAATTAATTTTTTTTATATTTTTTATGCAATAAACAAAATGACCAAAATTAAATCAAGTTTATTATATTTTCTTGTTTAAGTTTACAACTCAAACAATAGATATAAATATTTTAAAAGAAAACTCAACGTACTTTTATAGGGACTTATTAATTTAAAATTGAACGTTAGTCCTTTCCTATATAACTTTATAATTTATATTTATGCATTTTACATATATTTTTTTAATCAAGGTAATTAGGACAGTTCTCACTAAGATTCTAAGATATTATTATAGTCTTTTAATCTTTGAGTTGATTATAATATTAATCTTTTTCTCCTCATCTCCAAGGATTTATTCTATAAGAATTGAATTTATTTATTTATTTATAAATTTATCATATGTTATCAACTGAATTATACTTATTAGTATATTTTGCTTATATCTAAAAATACTCCTTTTAACCAATAAAAAAAACTCTTCTAGTGTATGAACTATTTGTAAGTTTCACTGCTAAAAAAATCATAATATAGAATCAACAAAACTCATGTTGAAATGTATATGATATTATATCAATTTTCTTTGATCATCTAATTTTACAATGTATTTATCTAAAAAATATAATATTTAATTTGGCTCCCTTTAACAAATTAATCTTTCTTTCACGTTATATCCTTTGAACAATTTTTCTTGACATTTACTAAATTATCTCTTAAAAATAAAAACATATAAAATAAATTACATATTGGCTATTAGCACACGGCAGAACATAATCTTATACTCTAATTGCATAGTATAATTGGCAAATGCCATTTGTAGATTGAAGATCGAAAGCATAATTATTAGGATTATGAGAAGAGATGCAAGTAATTAACACCTAATTGATGTGATCACACATCATAGAGCTCAAAGAAAAGGACCCGAGTGCTAACAAAGTAACTCACTGTATTTGATTGAAATGATAAAAGATAAAAATAACAATTTCTAAGTGATCTATTATGATGCAAGTATTTGACTCAATTCCCTTATTTTGAAGTTGAGTTTGGTTAGGAGACAAGGGAATGTAGTTGCCGCAGACACTCTTACAAGGGTGACTACTGTTAAGGCTAGTTCGTTTGATTATTATGATATCCCTTATTCTATTCGGCCTATTTGAATAATGAAATGATCGAATATTCTTTGTGTAAAAAAAAAGTGTTCTATTTATAGAGCTTATTTATAAAAGCTAATATTACTCTTAACAATAATCAAGCACAAAGCATCAAACTATTGTATCAATGTCCAATTAGCTTATTGGTCCCACTGCGAATTGCCCAAGCTGATGTAGAAACCATCTGGTTTTACCAACCAATAGAAATGCAATGAACCTTCCTGATTGTTGGGCATTAGTAGATCTAAATCATCCCTGTTTGCAAAGAAAGAACCAGTCAAATTACCACAAGATGCTATGCAATAATCGACCAAGCCATGAGTAACGGTCCATTCATGAGAGCCTTGTGGAGGTACGTACTTCGAATTGTCCACCATATTTACATGCAAAAGACACTTTTGAGTCTGTAGGCATTGCAGTGGTGATGCTAACACCATCATCAAGAGGATTACAAAAGACAGATGCAAGAGCAAGAGTAACGAAGAAGATGACAACATAGTTTAAGGTTGACATTTTGAAGAATCAAAGGATTTTTGCCACTGATGAATGCGAGATGGGATAGGTGTCTCTGATCATTGCCTTATAAACAAGAAAGAGGACATCAAAGAAAGGACAGAGAAAAAATAAAATAGGCTGAGAGAATCATTGATTGCTTTTTTGTTAGGATATTAAATAGCAAATCTTATATTAATGACAAATATATTTTGGTCAAAATTACTTTAATTAATTTAAATTAAAATATTTAATGGTTGTAACTTTTTTTTTAATTGATACGATGATTGTAACTATTTTTTTTGGAGACCACTGTTTTATTTGTGTGAAATATTAATTGATTTTGATGATCTGTCTTTTTTTAATTATTTTTTCATTCACAAAACATAAAACCAATTCTTATTTAAGGAATATGTGTCTAGTTTTATTCAGATCAACAATATATTATTCAAGTCTTTATTTTTTCATCTGCGATCTTGTCCCACATATTATAAATTATGAAGTCTTGATCAAATTGGGGTTAGGTTTACATAAATGACTCTAATAAAGTTTCGAGTCTAGTAGGAATTAATATAAATCCGTAGCAACCCATCTCACACTAACCCTAATCAGTAATAGTACAAAGTTAATTATAAATATTGTTATTTATTGTTTAGTGTTGCTTATTATATTATATTAAAAATTTAAATTAAAATATAATATTTTTGCAGACTAAAATGAAAGTTTTGAATTTTAATTTATGAAAACTAAAATCAAACTTAAAATTTAAAGGAATTTAAATCATATTTTAAAAAAATTATTGGGACAGAAAAAACCCTTGTTAATAGAGTTAGATGCTTTAAAACATGTTTTATATTTTAATTTGATAAACTAAGAGCATTTCTAATGAAAATTTCTTGAAGAATTTTCTAAGTGAAAAATTGGTTTCTTTTTCATTGGAGCATATCTATGTACTGGAAAGAGTTTCCTAAAACTAAGATTTGTATCTTCTGTAAGAAATTGTGTCTCAATAATAAACATAATATTTATCTGACGCATAACAAAATCATAATTAGATCATAATTCAGTGAAAATAAAAAAATATAAAAATAAGTCTTTAAATTTTTTTTAGAGTTTCTTATTATTAGAATAAAATTGTGTATAAATATCTTACAATGAGATAACACTGTAGGATCAAACAAATAATTTAAGAAATTCAATTAAGAAATTATCATTAAAGATACTTCAATTAAAAGAAAATTTGGGAATTGAAAAAAAATTATATCCAATAATAGATATGATAACGTGGCATATTAAGTTTCATGCTGACGATGAAAAAAACATTTTAACGTTTGAAAACAACGATTGAGTCGTTTAACAATTTAGCTAGGTTGCCGCTTCACCTAGTTTGGCATGTATACATAAGTGTGCAAGAAAGTGATGGCACTCATGGAAGAATGCAAATGCCATTTTGCAGCATGAATTTAAAAATGCATTTCCACATAATTTTTTACTTTTCTTTACACAATTGATCTTAGTACACCCTAATTAGAAAGAACATAAATAATTTTATTTGTTGTGGTCTAGCGAGATTATATCTATCTCGATGCTCTCTATGTAAGATTATTAATTTCATGAAACAATGGTCTGGTCTTCTGGAATACTCTGCATAGCACCACCACAAAGCAATGATTTCACATACTCTTCAAGCTTCGATGGGCTATTTGTGTCATAACCGTACATCAGAGGTACCATTCGAGCAGCATTTAGGCAAAGTTTAGTGAAAGATGATGGGAACAGATTTGCATCTGTCATGAGACATTCTTGGTTGAGACGTTTCCATGCATCCGAAATCAATTCAGCGACATGCTCCCGTGCCTGTTCAACAGAAGTTGCTGGGTGCTCCTTCATGTAACACTTTATATACGACCCATCATTATCATCACCTTTAACATTAACATCCTGCATTATTTTTTTTATTAATTATAAGCAAATAATTTTATTAACAAAGATACAAATAGATAACATATAAGAAATAAGGAGTATGCTTATCCATACATCATCTTGATTAACATCATGCGTTAATAAAATTAATTAAAGAACAAATTATAACAATATCTGTTGAAATTTAATTTCGTGTAATTATACATAATTGCATCCTTTTTATTTTCTTATATGTATTAATTCCCTTTATGTTTAAAAACATTATACTGACACTTCTGACAGAGGAGACAAAAGTAATAATTAATAAAACAGAAGATGTTTGTGTAATTATTCGAAATCTCATCTCAAAGAGTATTGTTGTAATTTGCTCTTAATTTAACTTGGAATAGAGGCAAGGTTGATGTTGATGTTTCAATAATGGAGTTAACTTGACACTCCAACTAATTAAAGTGAAACAATGACGTTAGAAATAGTTGATTTTCGTCGTACCTGGTCCCCTTCAAGGTCATCACACAGCCTAAGAATTGTGGCTGTGGCAGATATAATGCTTGGGAATTCATCCATTAGAGTGATGGTTTCCTGGGTTATAGCGTCACCCATGAAAAAGAATGAGTGAACAAGGATCATATGCGCCCCAGTGCTCACTATCCCATTCTTCAAGTAATCATCTGCCTTTGGCACAAGCCCAGAAGCAAACCATTTTGCTTCTTCCAGGAATGCATTCAAGAGCCTTACCCACTGTAACAAGGAAATAATAAATATGATTAGTCCTTCAAAGATATGATATGATATGATAGCGATTGAACACAATGAAATGGATAATAATTCTTGAGCATCCAATAACTTATTAGACACTTATGAGAAAGTATGATAATAACATGATATGATTTTTTTTATATGATAAGAAGAAAGAAATTGAAAAAAATGATAAGTGTTAATAGATGTTTAAAACAATAGGCTATGGGTATCTAATTATCTAAATATAGTTCCTCTACTGAAATTAATCATCGCCTGTGTGTGTATTTTTTTTCGATCATAAAGACTAAAAGAGCAAATATCTTTTGACTTTTAATGAATAATGAGGTTGTACCGATTTTATTAAGGTGCTTATAGGATTCCATCCATGTTTGATTTGGATCTTGAAAGCAAATTCGTTAGTAATGTCATAAAGGGCCTTAAAGCACCCTTTCATGTAGTCTGGTAATTGCTCCGTGGCTGCCATGTCCCACCTGCGCATATATCCAAAGAATCATCTTAATTCGTTAGTTGTTTTTTTTTTAATATAAAATTTGATTGAATGATTAACAAAAAATAAAAAGTGGAAATGGTAACTTATTCGATCTCTCTGTTAGTAAAAAATTAACAAAATTAACTATTAATGTTTGCTGATAAAAAAAATAAAAAACTTCTTGTTTCCATTCATTTAACAATTAAGGGGTGAGTGCCATAAGAGAGTAGTGTATATGTAACTTGAAAAGTGTAAAATCTTGTTTGATAAATTCTCTATAAATAAAAGATGAAAATAAGAAAAGAAAAGAAAATAAACTTTTTGTCATAAATTAAAATTAATTTATGTATAATTTAAAAATCAGTTTTTAGAAAAGCTAATGCCAAAGACTTCTATAAATGAGCTTATGAATAAGTTAATTTTAACTTATTTTTGTTTATGGAAAAACTTATACAAATATACTCTAAGATAAACATTTTAAGAAGAAAAAAAGTTAATTTTTTCACTCTAAACATTTTACTCCCATTCTATATACCTTTCTCTAATTTTCTTCCTTTAATTTTTCATTACATAATCTATTATTTTCTCTCTCTTCCTAATTAATATCTACGCGCTTTTCATATATATTTTGTTGTAATTTATGACTCTCTTTCTTTTTTAATTACTAATTCATTACAACAATCACTTGCCCTCCTTTCGTTTCTTTCCTTTTCTATCTTTCACTTCTTTCAAGCTATTTTATACCCAATGGAGGTGAGGAAAAAACTTAGGCCAAATATCAATACCTCTTGACAGCTTCTGTAAAGAGAGTGAGTTCATCAATATTTCCACAAAAATCAAATATATCATCAATAATGTAGACTAGGGACAGCGGTTTTGTGAGTTCAATCCTTTCTTCCGAGAATCGTGGATCTGGGAGGCATGCCATTGCCCACATGTACCATTTTATTGGTTCATCTCTAGCTAACTTCAAGTCCTTTGCCAGACCTAGTTCTTTCCACCATCTATAATTAAAGACACACACGTGAATACGTTAGTAGTCATCATCTCATTAATTAGTATAATTAATATATACTAGGATCAAATTATCATCAAATTTTGAAGGAGAGTGTCAGGAATATACTCCTTGAAACATATTTTTTTAATTGATTAAAGTTTATTAAAAATTACAAAGAAAAATATTTCTTCCACACCCTATATGCTAATTTACACATGGAGAAAGAAAGAAATAACAGAGGCAAATGATACATGTAATATGTATTAATTTGATATAATAAGAAGACAGATAAAAACAAATGAAGCTTGTTAATAGAATGTCTAAAATATTGAGGTGTTCAAATATCACTACACATAATATAATATGTACTACAATCCAACATCAAGTTTTGAAATATATAAGACTCTGAATTAGCTGGAATTGAACTCACTTGGAAACTGCAAACATTTCCTTCAGATGCAAAGAGCTAACCATTTCGGTGTCTATTTTGGACAATTCTTGTAAAGATCTTATCCATTCTGTACTTTCTATTTGTAAAGAGTTTGTCGGTGTGAACCTTGACAAACTTCTATGAATAGGATACCGTAATGAATCTGCCACAACTTTCACTTGAGGATGCTCATGAAATCTACTCAACCATGTATTAAGATACTGGCGGCAGCATTCCTCTGCTTCATGAAGATAATCTTCTCCTTCTATGCTTAATTGAGAGGCTTCAAACAAGCCAATTAATCCATTTATGTCATCACAGAATGTTAGTTTGAGCTTGCCTTCATTGCCCCAGAACTTATCAAATATGTCTGTAAGATGCAGCAAAACAAAATAAACATTTCAGTATTTCAATGTTATTTGATAAAATTTAAAATATTAATATAAATATTATGAGTTTACATTTAGCAAAATATGCTCTAATAGTCGGGGCAGTAGACCGGCCAGCAGCATTTTTATATACTTAATTATATATGAACAAAAAAGGTTCAAATGTTAGTTATTAAACTTGTTATGGTTCATTTAATTTTTATGTTAAAAAATAGCTTGTTAATATAAATATTTTAAATTTATGTTGTTAAGGAAAAAATATAAATTTATGTTAATTAATAATACAATACATTTACAATATGCATCATTAACATTTTATATTAGGAACTTAAGAATTATATATTTATTTATTCGATCACATAAAAATATTATCTATAATTGGTGCATTAGTTATATGAAAATATGTACTGTTTTACAACCTTAAAAATTTAGTCAGCAAAGGCACACAAACCTGCATGGATGTAATACCCTTCTTGTCTTAACAGACGAAATTGAAGTGCAACTTCTGATAGTTCTTGATAAGCCCTTCCTTGATGGTTGTGAACTCTAAGCATCAGAAGCTTCTTTTTAAGAATAGTTTCAATTTCCTCTTCAAAATGGTACTCGATGCCTAATCTTTGGATGGAGTCCACCATGGATAAACCATGATCTGCATTTTGCCTTGTCTTGCTAACAAGTTCGCGCTTAACTTCCTCTAATGCTTTAGCATGTCTGATTTGAAGAGCATCCTAAATGATTGAAAGGTTCAGTTAAATTTAACCACAAAGAGGAACATTATATCAACGCGCTGTTTAATATATTCTTTTCAATACTTTTTTATTATTAAATAAATTTATTAAAAACTATAAAATTACAAGTGAAAATCATTAAATAAGAAATAATCTATACTTTTTTACAATTTTCATTATATTTCAGTAAATAATAAAGAGTATATTAAAAAGAATGTGTTGTTACTAACATTTTTCAACTAAAAATAGTCTCAGATACCCTATTATAAAGCACAAAAAGAGAGAAAGCAACCCTTACCCTTCCTTTTCCATTTTTAGAAATGTGGATATTTTGGTTCAAGGCAATAGTAAAATGTTTTTTACTATGGCATCTACTATAGGCATGCTCGGGGATGAGCTTCACACCCAGAAAAACTGAGCATTTGTTTGGAGAAAATATTGGGTGATTCACTGAAGCAAAGATAGGGTGAACGAAAGCCATAGGTATATTATTATCTCTTTTCTGTCTTTTCTGTTGTTGAGAATAATGAATGAGAGAGTAAGCGAGGAATGCAGAAAATAAACAATTCGACTCTATTTATAGCTTTTCGAACATTAAAGTGGTTGATTTGGTTGTTTTCTGTTATATTTTTATTAAAAACAGAAAAAGATGAAGAAACATTGAATTTTTGAAAATATTTTAAGTTAAAATAAAAATAGAAAACAATCAAATAATGAAAAAAAATCTTATTTCAAATAAAATAAACTTGCAATGATAATTAATGCAATTTTAAATAACTCTAAAAATAAAAAAAATAAAAAAATAATATATCATAAATTTTTAACATTTTCATTTAAAAAACAGAAAAGAAGAAGTTAGAATAAAGAAAAAACACGCCCTAAGTTGCACGAAGCGGCGACCTAGGTTATTTATTGATTAATCGTGAGACACATGCATGTGTACGTGTAGCAGTGGAATCAGCTGTCACATAATCGGGACCATCTCAATATCTAACATTATTTTATCGTATACTATATCTGATTATAAAATTACAATAATGTTTCATTTTTGTGATGTTAGATAACGAATAATTAGAGACGCGGGATTCCACTGCCTTCACTGACCAAAGATCCTGGTTTCAGTTTTCTTTTTTTTGGACTAATCCTGGTTTTAGTTCTTCAAATTATTCTTAAGTGTTAATTTTTTGTATAAATAATATTAGAGTATTCCTTTAAAAAAATTTGGTTCTCTAACTTATTTCAAGTAAAAATAGAGTTAAACGTACAATCTTATTATAATATTGATTGGTGTAATTAAAAAATTCTACCAATCATCCTTAAGTACATAGAGGATTATAATGACTACTTAATCCCATTTTTAATTATTTGGAGTTAGTTAGACATCTCCTTCATTGTTTAATATTATAGATATATGCTGCCCTCTCTTTGTATTTTCTTGTTCTATATATTTTATTTCTTGCTTTGGCTGCTAAAAACAATCATCATCTAATATTATTTCAACAAAATATTTTCAATATTTAATGGAAGACTAATAGAGAAATCAAAATTACACAACTACTTTACTAATTCGTGCAATTGAAACTTAGGAGATCCATCAAAATCGTACAATTATGAAACTTGAAGAACATAGTAAAATTAAACCCACCTTATTATAATTAATAAACCATGTCTATCGTGTATTTACTATCATAAATACTAACATTTTATATTACCATTCTCTAATTAAATCTTGTAGATTTCTTTTTAATTCTTTTAAAACTCCAAGTTTTTATAATTGAGATTTTTTAATTAAATTATATAATTAAAAATGATACAACAATAAACATATCCAATTACACAACGTACCAAAAAAATATCCAATATTATAAGAATACTTGATTCTTTTACAAATAAATATATTAATTGTAGAATAATATTAAAATGTCACTAATTGTTGTTTCAGTAGAAACAAGTTTTTTAAAAATAAAATGAATTATTCCCTTTCAAAAATCATCAATTAGATGAATATTAAATGAAATGACTAGTATCAATGGAAAAAAATGTTAAACAAAATTGATATAATAATTTAATAATTAATTTTATATTTCAAAAAATTTAAGAAGATTTTTTTATCAGTAAAAGTTAAAGAAGATAAACTTAAGATAGGATTATAATAATTTTAATAAGTTATTTTTAAAAATATCATCTTACTGTGTATAATCTCATTTCTTTTTTAAATAATAGTCGTCTAAAGTTTTTATATAGGACTAAGGAATGTAATAATTTATGATAAATAATTATGAAATTTCTTATTGATTGTACAATTTTTTTTATTCCACAATAATTATATATATAAAGAAGCTTTTCCCTTTTTTTAGAGGTCATCATATTTGTTTTTCAAGGTAAGTAATCTTGATTAAATTAGGTAGGATGGTTACGGACTACAAAACTTTCCCTAAGTGTTTAATACAGGTTTTCATTCACTTAATTTCATAATAAATGTACAAACTATTTAAAATTATGTGGTGAACAATCTTCTTACGTATTAATTTGTACACCACAAAAATTCTTAGAAAAATAAAACTAAAGCTTTTCAATTATTGTATGTACTTATGGTTGAATGTGTGAAATGTGTGTACAGGTCATTATAAATATAAGGTTTGTTGAAATGTGTGTACAGGGCATTATAAATTTAAGGTTTCTATATTGGATACGACAATTTGGGATTTGTTGAAGTATCTACGTACGCATGACGATAGAATCATAGTTTGTCTAAAATACTACAGGCAGAGCGATGACTTGGACTGTTGGACCATAAGAAATAATGCTGCACTTACACACACCTTGAATTACGTCCATGTTTTCCATCCTATATCTGTCTTCGGCAAATGCTAAGAAATGATATGATTGTTCAGAAATGTCAACTATCACTTATTGTCAACGTTATAAATTCAATTTGGTTACAAACTCTGTTTGCACATCAATCTTCAGTAATTAAATTCAAAGTCGTAGTTGAATTATAAACTACATACCTGCATATTTACAAATTAAAAAAACTATAAAAACCATGTCATCATTAAATACATTCATACACTATATTTTATAAAGTCATCACATAATTAAATAGATGCTTTTACAAGTTCAAAACATATACTACTATAAAATCACAAAAATGAACTGTGCCATAAAATCTCAATACACAAATAAATAACTAAGAATTGTATCACAAACTCAGAATCACTGAATATGTACTGTGTGTATATATAATACGATTTTGTCCAAGAAATTAAAATTGTGTCAACTTTGGACCCTTCTTTTTTTGATAAAAAAAATAGAGCAAAACTAACCTGATATTACTCCAAGTAAAACTATATTTGATTTTCTTAAATAAAATTTTGTTTTCAAATAATGGATAAAAAAATATAATTAAAAGAAAAGACATATATTCTCATATTAGTTATATGTTGGAGTTTTTTTCAACATATCAAACAATTTTACAACACCTATGACCTTTTTGCATTATAAAAAATTATAATAAATATTTTTTGTTGATAGTCCTAGAATTTAAATTTTAATTATTTTATTCTTGAATTAGTTTAGATTTTTTAATAGAGACTAATCATTAATAAAATAATATATATTTCACACTAATTTTATAGTGATCAATACTTAAATAAATTCATCAAATTAAAGGATCAACATTGCTTTCATATTCAATATTTGTCACCTAAATCCAAATCCAATTATTCTACGATAACTCATCTCCATATGTTAGAGAGAGAGAGAAATTACCATATTTATTGTGTTAATATATACTTCCTTGGTTTCCTTTTATAGGATATCATCTATCATTATACAAACAAGGCCCTAACCTATCAGGTGTCACGATTTTGTTGCCTCATTTCTCACCCAAAAATGTCACATCATGCTACAGTGTCCATGAAAACGTAGCGTTTTATTTTATGAATACCAAGACATTTATTGTTTTTGTCTTTTTGCATTTATTGCAAACGTTTTCCAATGTTGACTCTGCGTTGCCGTTTCGCGTTTTCGGGTTACACTGCCAATTCACATTCATGTTGCATGCCTGTTGCTTGGTTTCGTGTTTCTTTTCTCTCCCGTGAGAAAAAAACATGGAAGACAATGCGTTTGTGCTATTGTTCTATGCTATGAAAGACAAGTGGAAGCTTCTGATGTCTCCTTTGCTGCTCATGGTCTTGCTTATCTTACCACTAGCTTTCCTTCACCGTAGCTGCATAGACAGATAAACGGAACCTTCGTGAGTTTTCATTTCCCTCTCAGTCTTCTGCATTTTTGTTACATCTAAAGATGCAATTTTTAACACGACATCTCTTCATTTGCCCACCCGTCTTCTGCGTTTTTTCTTTTTGTTTTTTCCATTTCACTTCCTGTGTTCTTTGTTTGGCATAGAAGGTGGACGAACACACTAAAGTTGTGATTTTGATGAACGAACCCTTCGTAAGTTTTCATTTGCCCACCCGTCTTCTGCGTTTTTTCTTTTTGTTTTTTTCCATTTTGCTTCCTCTGTTCTTTGTTTGGCAAAGAAGGTGAACGAATACACTAAAGCTGCGATTTTGATGAGTACGGGGGCATTTTCTTTGTTGCTATGACGTTGATGTGCTTCATTTACCCTCCCCGTCTTCTGTGTTTTCTATTATTTCGATCTGTTGCGGTTTTTCATGCTTAAAGTTTTCTTGCATGCTTTTGATTTTGCAGAGAAGCTCGAAGAACACACTAAAACTTCAATTTTTGGATTTTTATAAGTACGGTTGCGTTTATATTGATCTCCTTCAAAGCTTTATGATGTTGCTTTGCTTAAACTTATCTTGCATGTTCTTTGTTTCGCAGAGAATGTCAAACAACACACTAAAGCTTTGATTTTTATCTCAACAAAAACAACGATTTTTATCAAACAAGTGTGTTTTCTTTGTAGTTCTTTCAAAGCTTAATTTTTTTGGTTAATTGTTTGGGTGTTCCTGATCCTTCTCCTACGTTGTTTCGCATAGAAGCCCGAACAACACTAAAGCTTTGATTTTTGTCTCAAGAAAAGCAGTGATTTCTATCACAACAGGTGTGTTTTCTTTGTAGTTCTTTCAAAGCTTAATTTTTTTTTGGTTAATTGTTTGGGTATTCTTGATCCTTCTCCTACTTTGTTTCACATACAAGCCCAAAGAACACTAAAGCTTTGATTTTTATCTCAAGAAAAGCAGCAATTTTTATCACAACAGGTGCATTTTCTTTGTAATTCTTTCAAAGCTTAATTTTTTTGGCTAATTGTTTGGGTGTTCCTGATCCTTCTCCTACTTTGTTTCGCATAGAAGCCTGAAGAACACTAAAGCTTTGATTTTTATCTCACACAAGAAAAGCAGAGATTTTTATGACAACAGGTGCGATTTTCTTCCATTTCAATTTGTTGGGGCTAATTTAAATTGTTGCTTAATCTTTTATTCCGTGTTCTTTGCTCTGAAACATATTGGCTTTCATTCTTACATGTGCAATGACAACTTTTGCCAACTTGATACGCCAACTTTGTTTGTTTTTGTAGTAGTGGTGCATTTTGTATCACCTACTCATTATTTGTGTGTGTATTTTGTTGTTTACTTAAGGCTGTCTATATTTTGGTATATCCTAACTGACATTGGTGCATTTCTATGATTCTTTTTTCTTTAGCTTTTACCTTTCCTGTGTATTATATTTGATTGGACCTTTTGTGTTTCAAATATTAAATTGCATCTTTTGTATCCATTATTGTTGGGTAGATTGCTTATTTGTGTTCTACCTCAGCTGTGAATGACTTTTTTTCATGCATGTCTATGATTCCTTTTTTTTTTTTTTGCTTCTACCTTTCCTGTGTATTATATTAGGCTGTTTCCATTGTAGGTTTTCCCCTTATTTGTTTGATTTTACCTAAGCCTTCTATGTCAGTCCTAATATTTGGTTGCTTTAGTGTCTTTAGCATTTGTTGTTTATGATTTTTTTCTATGGGTGTTTACCAATGTCATTTGTAGATAATAATTTTTTTTTTATTTGTATGTTTGTCTATCATTCAGAAATGATACGCCAACTTTGTTTGCTTTTGTAGAAGTGGTGCATTTTGTATCACCTACTTATTATTTGTGTGTGTATTCTGTTGTTTCAAATATTAAATTGCACCTTTTGTATCCATTACTGCTGAGTAGATTGCTTATTTGTGTTCTGCCTCAGCTGTGAATGACTTTTTTTCGTGTATGTCTATGATTATTAATTGATTGGTGGGTTATGCTCTGAAACATATTGGCCTTCGCAACTTAAAGTATATATTAACTTAGCCTTGACAATATCATTCAGGTTTTTCCCCTAAGCTTTCTATGTCAGCCCTAATCTTTGGTTACTTTGTTGTCTTTAGCATATGTTGGTTATGATTTTTTCCTGTAGATGTTTCACAATGTTCAACACTACTTTAAAATGATTGATGGCATTGGGTTCAATTTGTATTAATATTGGAAAATAAAATTGCACCTTTTGTAGTTGAAAAATTAAGTTGCACCTTTTGTATTTGAAAAATTAATTTATACATTTTTTGGTGCATGTCTATGATTCTTTTTTCTTTAGACTTTACATTTCCTGTGTATTATATTTGGTTACACCTTAAATTGTACCTACTGTATCCATTACTGTTGAGCAGATTGCTTATTTGTGTTCTGCCTCAGCTGTGAATGACTTTTTTTTCGTGCATGTCTATGATTCCCTTTTTTTTTCTTCTACCTTTTCTGTGTATTATATTAGGTTGTTTCCATTGTAGTTTTCCCCCTTATTCATTTGATTTTACCTAAGCTTTCTATGTCATTTCATGAGTTCTATTTATGTTCATCAGCACTTTATAATGATTGGTGCCACTGGCTTGAATTTATATTCATTTTGAAAAATTAAATTGCAACTTTCGTAGTTGAAAAATTAAGTTGCACCATTTGTATCCATGTCTGCTATGAAACATATTGGCTTTCATTCTTACATATGCAATGATGAGTGTTGCTTATCTAAATGATATAGTTTCTAAACATATAGTGTATCCATTTGCACCATTTGTATTCTGTTGTTTAGTTAATTTTGTTTATATTTTGGTATATCCTAACTGACATTGGTTTTTAATTTTGACCGAGACCAACAAACTACACGACTAATAGTGTCCGGCATTTGAAGTACAAGTTTGTTGAAATTTTAATATTGTTTGCAATCTTTATTGTTCTGAATTGAGTTTGGTCTTTGTTGCAGTGATTGTTAATCTCAGAGTCACCGACGATGATTTTATTATGAAGTAATCCAAATTCAACAAGGTATCCTGTTTTGCCCTTCCTTTTTAATGAGTATGTTCTGCTGATGTCAGGTATACTTAATTTGTTGCAAGTGCAAGTTTGTGGGTGAGAGAGATGGTTCTTAAATATGAGTTCATGGTGGAGATGTTCTTTTGGTTGGATTTTTGTATGCTTTTCAATTGCGTGATTATTTGAATTTTCAGAGTTTGTTAGATTGACCCAAATTAATATTTACATCTTAAATTGTATGTTTAAGACCTTCTTTTTGTATGTTTAACTGGAAAATTTAGTTTGGTGTACAAATAATGTTGCATGAATATTGGTCTTTTGTGTTTCTTTCTTTTGTGTTATCAAGGTAACGTATAGACGCCTACAAAATCCCGTCAGCAAATTTTTTGGAATTTGTGTTTATACAGGTACTAATCACTCCTAACACTTTATCCTGTGGATATAAACATGTATCAAATTAATAGTCTTTGTGTAGTGACCGTCAATATTCTGATTTCAATTTTTGAGATGGGATGTCACATCCATAATAATTATTAGAGTACAATACTAGATGTTTGCTGACGTGTAATTTCCCATGTAATTAATACACTACTAGATGTTTGCTAGGGTGCAATTTCCCAATGCCAAAATACTACCTGTCTATTCATACATCGGGAAGTAAAAACATAATATTTTCCATATACACATAATTATTATTTTTGATTAATAGTTACTGTTACTATTTTTTAAATTTTAAGCTTTGGATGAAATTATTTATTATTATTTAATTATACACCAGTAGTCATAATAAACTAGCACGAGAAGTGTAAAAGGTTATCGGTTACTTTGTACATTGTTAATTATTCTTTATAATTGTTCACCTTCCCCCTCCCATAATTAAAACGCAGTATTATATCAATCCATAACCACCCGGTATCACCAAATCTTCACCCATTTGTCGAAGAACATCTCCAAACACAAAACACCATGAATACATCATCATCGAACACGTCTGATGTTGTAAGTTTAACTTTTCCATCCTTTATGTTTACCTTCTTATAAGTATATGTTCGAGTTTGCTTCATCATGCATCATTCATCCTTCTATGCTTGCTCTTTTCGTTCATAGTACACATTCGATATTGCGCATATTTATCTTCTCCTTTCAATGGGTACAAGTTTGTTCACTTACTCATTACATAAACGTTTCTCATCTAGGGCCCATCAAATTTACATGTACCAACAATTGTGCACCGATTTGAGGAGTCATTCCATTTTGAGAAGGTCACGATTTTCACCCCTAAACATTTATTTATTTATGTTAATCTCAAATAAATATGCTTGAAATGTTAACATGCAGAACGTCATTGAGGTTCCTTTTGCTTATCATAGACAATGGTTCCCAAATTATCCAACTTATGTGCTATTCGACTATGAAGGAAATAAGCACTTTATAAAGCTTCATAAATATGCTAACCAATTCTTTTTTGGCGATGGACTGAAGGAACTTAGGAGAACCCATGGCATTCACGAAAGTGTTGTCATGCGTTTTGTTGCATGGGACAAAAATACTACTTTCAATGTGGACATTGTAGGACCTCTACATAGACAAACACACCAAAGGGCAGCCACAACCACCAGGCGCCATGTTTTTACTATTGATGTCTCTAAAAATATGATACAACACAATTATCAATTGGTAGGTCTTTGTTAATATAATCATAATCTTGTATATTATTTATTGTTGACTTCTTATCTTTAATCAATGTGTTCCTTCTAACCTAGGTTTTGTCACTAGAGACTTCAATTTATTTAACTGCATCAAAAAAATATATGATTGTAGATCGTGGTTGTGGTAGACATCACGAATGGATGATCACCATGAATAATGGTCTATCATGTGTTGCTGAGTCATGAATCCATTATTTAGCTGACTGTCATTTGAAGCCTGGAGATGAGGTCGTCTTCTTCTACAACATTGACCAACATTTATGGGAGGTCCTCTATATGAAGTAAGTTAAATGGGATCAGGAAGAGGATGAAGCGACTCCACTTGAAGAACTATTTAATTATTTATGTTTGTTTTATTTTTATATATTATGTTTGTAACTTAATTACCTTCGGGTAACGAACAATTTTTTTTGTTTTGTTTCTGTTGAACATTGTTAGTAAAACTACAAATATTATTATGTTATATTCTATGTTTGTGGGTTCAATTTTTCTATGCCATATTTATTATTTTGTTATATTCAATGTTGGTTGTTTCCAAATAATATCAGCTGGGCTTTTGATAAAAGCTTGCACTTTAGTGAAAGTGGTTGTTCACCTTTGCAGAATCAAGAGACAATGAAAAGTAGAACTTCATATGCTTGAAGTACATGCAAGTTACCTTTCCTTGTCTACTTTGTGATTGATTTTTATTTACTTATTGTATACATTTACTGTTGCAGACCATTGATCTAACACTAACACTCGGTAGTGCTTTCCTCTCTGCGGATTAAAGTTGTCGAGGTTTATTGTTTGGGATCAACGACGCTAACTGAAGATGGAACCTCATATGTTATGTGTGTTTGTCATTGTACTTTGAATTGTAATTACATTAGTAGCCTTTTTAGACAATATTTTATCTTTGTAATCTGAATCATATTATTATATATTGGATTATTTATTATCTGTTTGAATATACAAATTAATTTTTTAGAATTTTTTTTAAAAATTAGTAATATCTAACAATTTTGAAACCTCCACATGAGGCCATCCTACAAATGACAAGTTACAACAATATGAATGACAAATTAATAAAAGGAAGAGAGAAAGAACACTACTTGGAAGAGAGCGGACAGATACCTTTACATCAATTTAATTTGTGTTTTACATTTTTTTTTATCCTTTAACTGCTGAGTGTTACAATTGAAGTTGAAAGAGAATATCAGATTGCAGTATAATTAAATGGTAAAAGCGTTCATGTAAATATAGACACAAAAAGGAATATCTCCTTTATATATATTGTTATAAATTATCTTAAATTATTTTATATAGATAAAAAATTAATAAATAAATGTAAGAGAATAATAATTTTACACAATAAAATTTATTATTATTAATTTATTTTTGATTTTTACAATTCATTGATATTATAAAAAATATAAATAAAAAAATTAATATTACATTATAAAATTATTATTTTGAAACAATTTTCTTCTTCTCGACAATTATAATATAACGAAAGAAGTATCTAATTTCATACGAGGTCCTTGTATTAAAAGCTCAATAAGATCAAGTCAAATTTTACTGCTTTAGGATTTCTATGGCCACCTATTTCGTGTTTCGCGATGAATTTTAGTCAAGTATTAATTTGTACTACTAGTTCTTGATTGTGTGATAAATTTAGAAGCCACATATTTCTTTCGTTCCTCTTATTATTGTGTCACCTTCATTCAGACAATAGTACAACGTGTGGCACAAGCTTAAGAACCGAAATATTTTCAGTGGCAGGGATTATATCATGAACTACCTTTGAACATAATAACGTGGTGTATATGTATCTCTGTATTCGTAAAGAAAAATGATAAACAACCCTAATTTGGATGCATGGAAAGAAAAAAAAAGAGACATAAATGAAAAAAAGAAAGAAAGAAAGTGATAAATAACGAAATGAGAAAGAAATAAAGAGATAAAAAGAAAAGAAAATGAAAAAAATGCATGTTTATAAAAATCATTTACCAATGTCGCTCGGAATCTCCATTTTAATTTGCTAAAATAGGATGACCTATTTTACAAAAAAAATAATAATTCCAGTTTGATTTTGTTATGCGTTATAGTTTTTTTTAGGCATAACTTGATTTTTTTAAAAGCTTAACTTATTAGCTTACTTAAAAATATATTTTATATTAAAACGCTTTTAGATAGGTCTAACCTGTATTTAAATAGGTTAATTGATGAATATGTCAATGAAAAAAGAATCCAATATAAAATAACTATAAAGTATGAAAATTTTTAAAATAGTTAACCAAAACATGTGTCAAAGGAAAAAATAGATAGACTACAAGAGTCAAGTTTAACTTATTTATAATATAAGCTTACTTTAATTTTAAGGTTAATTAATATGATATTCATGATAGTTCATTCAAAAACTTATTTTACAGTGAGATATTTAAATAAGACTTAAATTTATCTTTCAATAAGTTTGTGGGTTTCACTATTAACATAAGTCAATATGTTTAATATTTATAAAGTTAAATAAATATATAATTTTAATACATTATAAAAATTTAAGATAATAAAATACTAATAAGAAATTATTATATTTACTTAAATAGCTCAACTTGTTAGATTTAGAACACTTTTTGATAACTTAAAACTTAATTTTTTTTGTTTTAATTAGAATGTGTACCTGGAGGAACTTTTTACGTGACTTTAAATCTCGATACACGTATGTGTGTGTATATTTTAGCTGAAGATACTTCTTTTCTTCTCAATTGCCAAACACACGTTCCAAAATATTTATATATTTTTGTACCAACATACGCACCA